>NW_004949099.1:7455793-7456180 GCF_000317375.1 Microtus ochrogaster | reverse complement strand
TACTACACCTGAACTTCCCAGTCCACCCCTATTACTACACCTGAACTTCCCAGTCCACCCCCTATTACTACACCTGAACTTCCCAGTCCACCCTCTATCACTACACCTGAACTTCCCAGTCCACCCTCTATCACTACACCTGAACTTCCCAGTCCACCCTCTATCACTACACCTGAACTTCCCAGTCCACCATCTATCACTACACCTGAACTTCCCAGTCTACCCCCTATTACTACACCTGAACTTCCCAGTCTACCCCCTATTACTACACCTGAACTTCCCAGTCCACCCTCTATACTACACCTGAACTTCCCAGTCCACCCTCTATACTACACCTGAACTTCCTAGTCCACCCTCTATCACTACACCTGAACTTCCCAGTCCACC
>NW_004949099.1:7422967-7455673 GCF_000317375.1 Microtus ochrogaster | reverse complement strand
ACTACACCTGAACTTCCCAGTCCACCGTCTATCACTACACCTGAACTTCCCAGTCCACCCCCGATTACTACACCTGAACTTCCCAGTCCACCCCTATTACTAAACCTGTGCTTCCCAGTCTCCCCTCCCCCTTGGCTCCCATTACTTTTAGGCAGGATCCACAAGTGGCTTCGGGTCTCAGGTAGGGTGAGTTCGGTCTCACATTTCCCTTCATCTTAACGACTGACTTAGGATCGGGCACTGACTTAAATCAGGCCAGTCAAACCTTCCTAAAGACATTTGCTAGAAGCACCAGGCAAGAACTGTACCTGTCCTCAAGATCTTAAATGTCAATAAATAAGCTTAGAGTTGTCAGTGGCTACTTATGGTGCCAAATGGAGAAAACATACCTTGAAAAGGGGACATTTCAGAAGAGAACTAAGCCTAGCCAGAGATGGAGAGAGACTCCTTTTTAGATAGAGACATGCCGGGGACAACTGAGCTTGTCTTGTGACATGGGTTGGTGAGACAACTCTGTAGTTATTGTTTAAGCTCTGGGTGTTGGAATTGGAGCAGATGTAAACTGCTGGGAGGCCCTTGGCAGAGTGGAGCTCCTACAGATGTGGAGGGTACCGAGAACTGGTGTTGTTAGGTTCATGAAAACCTGTCTTTCTCCATCATTCTAGGTCTTCGACTTGAGCACCCTGATTTTGATCACCGATGGAGGTGTGGGTGGAGCAAACCAGAATGGAACCAGGATGGATATCTGGAGTCTTGTCTCTGCTCTGAACTGACCCAGAAACTGGTATAAATTCTTTCCAGAGCTAATGCCTCGGAGTTAAATTTCTTTGTTTTACCTTTTCGCATCTGTTTTTACTATCTTTTGAGATTGTCACACATGTGTAATGCATTTACATAATTTCCATTCCATAACCTCCCCTTCAGTCCTCCTGTATCTTTTCCTCTCCCTCTTAACTTCACAAGTTCTTCTTAGTTACTAATGTAATAGTAACACACACATGTGTACATAAACACAACCTGCTGAGTCCATTTAGCCTTGCTCATATGTATAAGTGTTGAGGGCTAACCATTTGCATAACCTATCAGGGGCTCATCACTGGAGAAAGCAGATTCTTTTTCTTGGCAGCCATTAATTGACTATAATTCTTCACCAATGGGTAGGACCTTGTGATACTTCTTCCATCCACATTAAGATGTCAGCTGACTGATGTTGTCATCATAGGTCTTATCTAGGTACCCATGTTGTTAAGGTTTCGTAGGTGCAATTCCCTGTCATATTTAGGAGATACTATCTCACAGCATACATCCTAGGTCTCTGACTCTTTCTGTCTTACTCCTCTTCCACAGTTTCCCCTGAGCCTGAAGTGCAGTGTTGTGTTATAGAGCAATCAAGAGGAACTACATTTTGTTCTCTTCATGCTGACCTTTTATGGATCTTCATGATGGTCTCCACCAGCTGCAAAAAGAAGCTTTTTGATGAGCTATGAAAGCCATCATTAACTGTGGGTAGCAGGTTATGGAATGGTGGGAAGAGGATCATGGAAGGAAGAGCCCGTTGCCTTGGGAAGAAGGATATGTGGGGCTGAGGTTCTGCTGAGAATACACTTGGAGATCAGACCTGAAAAGCACCACTTCACTGGAATATGCACCAACATGCTCACTTTGCCACAATGGGAGAAACTGTGCATGGCATTCACCCAGTGCTGTAATCAAGAGATCCTCTACTCTTCACACAAGGATGCTCTTCATTACCTAGTGCGGCCAATGCCTGACCCGAGCCACAGGGCTATTTTGGCTCCAATGACTTGTGTTTTCCTCCTTTCTCAGAGAAAGTAGAAAGTAAGTCCTTGAAGCTGAAGGGATACATGTCCTTTCCATGTGCAGAGGGAGCCCGGACATGGGGCAGATGTGCTTCTCACTCACACCTGGACAAAAGACCTTACCTTATTTTTGTTAAGGATATTTTGGCTTTGTTTTTTGAGATGGGGTTTTATTATGTAGCTCAGACTGGCTTTGAACTTCCTAGCTAGTTCAAGCTAGTCTACACTTATGATTCTATTGTCTTGTCTATGAAGTGCTTAATTTATAGGCTTGTGTCACTGTGTCTAGGTTAAGGGCTTTGCTCTGGACAGTTCGGGAAGTGAGACTGGAATAAAAGTGTTAGCAATTCAGTCCAAATATCCATATGTAGAATGACATCTACTTTAAGCATTTTAAAGCTCCTCATGTGTAGTCTTGGTGAGTCCCTGTTAAACTGAATAGCCTACAGCTCAGGGAAACCTGAAGCCTTCATGACTTTCCCAGTCCTGTCTTCATTTCCCCTTTGTATCATGTTGCTTAGCTTTCAAGGGTTTCCCCCCCCCCCTGCATAATTGTAAGATGAAATTCCAATTCTTAACTTTTGCAGAAAGGCCAATGCTTTCAGTATTTTGAAGGACATAATTTTCTGGAAAAGCTGAGATGCTTCCAGGGAAGGTGTGTGCAACCTCAGAGCACATGGCCTTCAAATACTCCACATGATGTGATGACCTCCACGGTGGCAGCCATGTAGGAAAGCGTGTTGTATGTGACTACTTGCCTGCTAATTCACCCTACAGATTCACACCATAGTGCGTGGCCCCCTGCTAGGGCTCTAGTCAGTCATTGTGTCTGGATTAATACATTTGTACTTATTGCACAAGTAAACAGGAAGCAAGAAGCTTATAATACCAGCATGGAAAAGAGAATCTTAGAACTCTGAAGAGTGAAGACTTTCTGTCTGTTAGTGGGAAATAACAGGAGCTCCCTCCCACACTCACGGCTGGGTTTATGTCCCACATAACCTGATCGAGCCTGCTTTCCCCTTGATCATGCAGCTGGTACATAAGAAGAGCTCTTCCTAGTGGCCTTTGAAGTGGTAGCAAGCTCATTTTCACTGCTGTGTCATTACATCTCTTGTTTGTAAATACGTGTAGTGTTGCTTCAGTCATAAATCTGAAGCATCCCCAGACAGAATCCAGATGGACCTCACACTTCAAAAGCAAGCATAGGGATAGTGAGGCAGCACTACAGGCCCCATAGCTGGTAGTGGAATCCCTTGGTTCCCACTTGGTTCAGAATCTTTGCCTCCAACTTCTCCTTCCCACTTTAGGGCCCATGTAGACTTGTTTTATGGAATCAGGGCAGTAAACAAACTAAAGTTGCTAGGGAAAAGACAGTGGGGCATGGTGGCATATTGCACTTCTTGATCCTGTGGGATGTGAGAGGCTGCAGCCCCTGTGAACTCAACTATCTTGTGCCTGCCATGATGGACTAAACTTTGCAAAACTGAGCCAAAATAAACTTTTCTTCTTTTAAGATGTTCTGTTGGGTATTTTGTCACAGAAATTAATAAAGCAGCAGATAGGCCTCCCACTGAATTTAACCACAGGGCTAGATACACAGGGTACCCAGTCAAATTTGATACAAAAGGTCCCTTCCATACTAATTTTCTTTAAGAGAAAATTATGAGAATAATTTTCTTTAAAAAAATTTGAGTACAACTTCCTTCTCATTTCTAGAAGATACACACTCACTCAGGATACCTCAACAACATGGCCACTTCAACAAGACCTAAGCAATGACAACATCAATAGACATGTTGATGGGGAACAGAGGAAGTCTCATGGGAGTCTTACCTCTAGATAAAAAATACCAGGTAAAGCCGGGCGGTGGTGGCGCACGCCTTTAATCCCAGCACTTGGGAGGCAGAGGCAGGCGGATCTCTGTGAGTTCGAGACCAGCCTGGTCTACAAGAGCTAGTTCCAGGACAGGCTCCAAAACCACAGAGAAACCCTGTCTCGAAAAACAAAAAAAAAAAAAAAAAAAAAATACCAGGTAGCTAATGACTGTAGAGAGAGGGAGAATTAGTCTTTCCCAAGGATGTGCCCCTGATTGATTTTTCAGCCTCCAAAGCATATACACAAGCAACAAATGGATTCAACAGGTTGTATTTATATATTTATGCACATATATGACAATAGTCATCAAGAAGAGATCATCAGTTTGAGAGGGAGTGAGGGGAGACATTGGCGGAGTTGAAGGGAGGAAAGGGCACAAATTATGATGTGTATTTTTATTTAGAATTCAATAAATATCATGCATTCACTTCATTGTCTGTCTTAACACTTTACAAGTGGTTGGGATGTATTATGAACCAAAAGCATGATTTAGTTATATTTTTATCTCTTTGCAACAGCAAAGTTAGTGATCAAGAAGAGTTTCTGGAGACTTTGGGCAAGCTGGTGGTTGGAAATAGTCACAGTGTCTACTCCACCTTGTCGTTGCAAGTATTAGTGAGTTGTGTATAAACAGATTAAAAATGCACTGGAAACCTGGTATGACCAATGGTTTTTGCTAGTGTTTGGGCTATTTTGCAGTCTTGCTAGTGAATTGTACCTATCTTTGTCTCTCCAGTTGGTTGTATCCTTCATGAATAAAAGCTGGAGAATGGTCTGGGATATCACCCTTTGAATTATGGAAGCAGATGAAAGTCACTTGGTATTCTTATATAGCTATTGTTTTGTTGTGAGCAGGGAGCCAGAAGTTCACATAGAAATTAAAAAAGAAAGGATAGAATTTGGTGGTTCTGACATGATTAAGATAGCATCTGAAATTCTCAGAGAATGGCCCACACTGGAATTTCTCCCATGTCAGAGTGTCATAAACTTCCACTCTAACCCCCAAGATATCATTGAAAATAAATATCTCTGCTGTTATAATTGATGGGTTATTATGCTATTTAATATCCTTAGAACTTCTAGTTCTTTTAGTATATTTAGATTCATTATATAATGCCACTGCCTTTTATTGACTTCAATTTTTATCACTGAATTTAGTTTTTCTTGGATTTTATCTTTGTGTATAGGTATGTGCCTTGGTTACCTGGTTACTTGGTCACTTTTTTATTGCTATGATAAAACACCATGACCAAGGCAAATTATAGGAGAAAGTAATTAATTAACCATGAAGTGTTAATTTGGGGCTTAGAGTTTCAGAGGATTAGAGTCCATGACTATCATGGCGAAGAGCATAGCAGTAGGCACGGTGCTGGGGCAGTAACTGAGAGTTCACATCCTGATCCACAGCATGAAACAGAAAGAGCACACTGAGTATGTACAAGTCTTTAGAAACTCAAAGCCTACCCCCAGTGACCCACCTTCTCCAGCAAGGCCACACCTCTTAACCTTCCCAAATAGGTTCATTCGCCAACCAGAGACCAATTATTCAAACATAGGGGCATATGGGGCCTCTCTCATTCAAACCATCACCACTACCACACACACAAACACACACACACACACACACACGCACACGCACACGCACACGCACACGCACACACACATTGGTGGTTTGAATAGAGTAGCCCTGTGTGTGTACATCACACATTAAAGCATATATTTTCTATCTGCTGAAACTTCTTGCTGAGGTGAAAACTTATTTTTGCTTTGTTTTCTTTGTTTGTTTGATTCTGGTTCCCTTTCCCTGATTTCCATTTCTATCTCAGATGAATGAGAAACTTTACCATATCTCTCAATTCTGATTTACTTTCTCTTAAATCATGATTTCTGTTCCTCGAGTGAAGCAGGAGCGGCATATTCGTTTCATTCTTCCCTTTGTAGAAAGTGTGTCAGCACTGCAGACATCATGGTTGCCTCTTGACCTGTTCATTACACAATGTCTTCTCAATGAGTCAATTATGGTGAACAAAGAACTCTCAATGACATCTCACTGGGCGCATGTAAACTCCATTGTCACCTCGGTTCTGTTCTGTCACTCACTGCTGTGTTTAACTTCCCTTGGCTGTAGTCTCCCATGTGGTTTCTAATCTATCCCAGGTGCTGGACCTCATAAATGTTATTTGTCTAGCCAACATGCTATATTAGAATGGCGTCTCCTAATCTGCAGTTAATCGAGAGCTTGGTTGACCTGTGTTTGCATCAGTTCTTGTTTCTTCCATTAGGATCCTTTTCCGTTTTTACAGACACTGCCAAAGAGGTTATCCCTTCCTTGGTATCCACGTGATTACTGTGTGTTCCAACTCATGGCTTCTAGTGTCTTCAATGTGGTTAGACAGCCCTTGGTAGCTAGGCATTTTGTTTGAAGATGTGATAAGAACTGACTTTTATGCTTACTGCTGATAAAGGGATTTTTTTAGTTGTCCGTTTATGGATGTGGTGGTGGAAATCCTTTGTGAGCTGAAAACAGCACACACGTGGAGTCTTGGGAAATGCTGGAAAGTCTCTGTCAAAGGCTCAAAGCGGGGAGAGTGGAAACACACTCAAGAAATACCCCACCCTGCGCCATCCGATATTGCAGTCCCCAGCCACGCGTGCTCTTGAGTAATTGAAATGTGGCACATGTGTCCGAGAAACTCAAGTTCCATTCGAATCCATTTAAGTCATCCCATGTGGCAACAAGTGATATTTGCTAAGAGTAGAAAGCTGACTATTAAGACTCTATTATGTTTGCACACCGTTTTCTTGTTATTTCTCCTTGTGTTTAAATCTACTTGGAAAAATTACCATTTGTTTCTCTATTATGTGCTGCCTGCTTTAGGATGCATGGTCTCGTTTGGTCTTGTCTCCAACTGCAAAGGAGTCATGGTGTCCATCTCTCCTTTATTGCTAATAAAATGGACTCAAATAGAAGATCACAAAGGGCACTGCAGTTGCAGCAAGAGGTCCTGGGCCCCTTATGGGTGGTTGTCTTTTTAAAGACAATAGCAAGTTATTATACTTTTTCTTTGATAGCCTGTATGGGACCCATGTACATTTCTCTGAGAGACTGCTACAAGCTAGTATGCACTGAGGAGCATAGAACCCTGAAAGTTATGGGCTCACATCAAGGCTCATAGGGGTCTAAAACCAGAACATCTCCAAGGTGTTTTTGTCCCATCCCCCCCATGCCCACCCCACCCCTCACTAGAGCAGGGAATCCTTTCTTGCCTCTGTTCTCTGACTTGCTTATTAGTTGGCTTTCTTGGTGTGCTGAGGTATCACTCCCTTCCCATGTCACCCCGAGCTTCTCCCACGTGTGCCAACTTCACATGTCACATCATGTCACATTGGAACAGAGCCACCCTCCTCTCGTGTAAGTTTAAGTGAAGATATTTGGAATGTCTTTCATTTCCAAGTCTAAGATTAGAACCCCAGTTTGTTTAGCTCAAAACAAGAGCCTGTTTGGTTTGGTTTAAGGAGCTGTTTCTGCATTCTCAAGGAATCTTACACTGAGATTTTTTCTGGAAGCAGAGTAAAGCACTAGACCAAGAACCAGGAGAACTGGGTGGAATCCTCAGTATATGACTCCCTCTGTTCTTTCGTTTGCCCAAATGTGTACCTGGAAATGACAAGAGCTGGGACTGGAGACCCCTTTCTCTCCCTCTGCTCCAGCAGGCCTTACTAAGCAATCAGGAACACAGGGTACAGCCTGGGCAAAGCCTTCCCTTCACAGGCTGAGACCACTGATCAATTCCAGGGCTCACTTTTTCACAGCCCTTGTCCCCACAGCAGGTGCTGGCTACAGTCCTTCCTGCAAGTTCAGGAGAAGACAGGGAGGTGGTGGCAGAAGTCACTTGACTTTGCTTCCTTACTGTTCCTCAGTCATTCCGATGACAGCCTAGTGTTGCAGAATAGGTGTTCCCGTTAGAAACGGTGGCCAAGCAAAGATGGTAGACTATGGAGAGAGGGATGAAGTACAATTTACTCTTTCTGAGGTCTAGTGCTGTGGGGATCAGGCAAACCAGAGCTGGTCTGGGTGCTTATCAGTGCACTGTTGGCAATGAGGAGTGAGATTCTGTTTCCTTTGAACCACGTTCTTCCTTAATGTTCTCCCAGCCCTTCCTCTGGCTAGTGATTGACACAGAGTTAAATCAAAGACCAGTGAGACATCAGAAATGGTATCGGCCCTTAATTATTCCCACTCTTTTCTGACTTGGATATCGCTTTGGAAGCATTGAAGAAAAATTCTACCTTTGCGCATGCCCATACCCATCGCTTGGCATGAATCCCTGCTCAGAAGGCAAGGGACAAGATGTTTGTGAAAGCAGTTAGCCTAGCCTGAGGTGGGAAGCCACGATTCTCAAGTGCTAGGCCTGCTCATCTCAGAATCTGCCGCTGCCGAGTCTGACCAGCACATGTTTGGTATTTCAGGTGTGACCGGCCTTGTGCATCCTCTCTGGCCTGCCCGGCTTCAGTCTTCTGTCAGAGGCCTGGACACGGTGAGCTTGTTCCACTCTTTACCCTGTGTCCAGGACACCAGAGGGTAAATAGAGAAGAGTTTGTGTCTGTATTTGTTATCTCCAGATTAGCTATTTCCAAATAACACCCACAGCTAAAATCCCTGGTTTGTCGAAACAAGAGCAGGTGTCATCTGCTGTCCTCATGAGCCACTGAGCTCCACACTGACCTGCTCAGGTGGCTGGGAAGTTACTCTCTCTCAAGTATTATGAGTGAGTTGCTACTGGTTTCTTTAGAGACCAATTTGCTTGGATGTATGCAATGATTTGAGAAATGTATTTTAAAGTGGAGTTCTTTTAATGGATATTTTAAAATTGCTATCGCAGTCATTGTAAACACATAAATCCTTTTAAAGTCACAACTTACAGCATACACCTTTCTCTGAGCTTGGCATTCTCGAGGGAAAATTTACTTCCAATTATGAGTCTGTCAGTTTCCTAAAAAATGTCTAATAACTTGATAGAAGAGTTTAATTTGATTATTAATTTTGTAGTCATGGGTTGTGCTACATTTTGACAAGAAGAGTAGAAGAATCCACACATAGTAGTGGTTTAAAGATGATATATCACTTCTTTCTCGCATTTTGGAGGGCAGAACCACCCAGAAAGGGGAGGCAAAGCAGTCTATGGTCCTTTCACCTTCTTGTCGCCTGTATTTTTTTTTTCCTGGGCACATTTGATAGCTCAGGATGGGTGCTCACTTCTGACCACTATGCCTACTTTCTAAGCAGTAGTAAAGAGAAAGACGTGGCAAGGGGAACTCCATCTTGCTTTGAGAAAGTTATTAAAAGTCGTACACATTTTGGTTACGTATTTAGTGCCAACGTTGCGGCTCATTAGAAAGGGGGCTAAGAAATGTAGATTTTATTTCAGACTGTCTATGTACAGCCAAAACAGAAGTGTCCCTTTATCAGAGGAGATGTAAAGGAGAGATGTTGCTAGCCTCTGCGTAGGCATCATGTTCCCATCCAGCTGAGATGCTGAACAAGGTAGGACTGCCCTGGGCTGCCTGCCGATGCCCTCTACTCTCTGACTTCTGCTTGCTTTTGTAACTTCATCTTCCAGTAGTCTCTTCAAAAGCACCCTCGTCTGTCTGTGATACATTGCATCTTTCAGTTCCTCAGATTGTTCCCTCCCAGCACCATCACGTATTCAACCCGCTCCTCTGGCTTGGGATACTCTGCTTTTTATCTTCTACACATTTTCCATTTCATTGCTAGCTATGACCAAGAAACCCGATAGCTACACCTTCAGAAAGAAAGGGAATATGTTGGCTCTGGGTTTCAGTGGTTTTTCTTGTGCATGGTTTGTTTAATTTATGGCCATCAGGCCTGAGATAAATGAGGCAGAGGCATTGGAGTGTGCATGCAGGTGGAGAAAAGCTATCACCTCACGGCAAGCAGGAGAGCAACAGTAGAGAGTGATAGAGAGACAGAGGTCAGGGACAAGGCACATCTTTCCAGGTCATGCCCCCAGTGCCCTGCTTCCTCCAAGCATCTCCACTGCTTGCACAGGTCTACCACTTCCAAAGGATCTGTCCCAAACTGAATCCATGAGTGAGCTAATGCACTCCTGAAAGCAAGACTCCATTATCCTATTGCTGGCCCAAGGCCTGGCCTCTGAATACTGCCTATATTGGAGAGTCTCTTCTATGGAAACTTCATAGGAAAAGTATTACACCATTGACCCAGTCTACCCTGTCTTCTAGCTCTTAGCTTGAGGTCCACGTGTACCAGGTACTCTTCACAGGACCACTATAGGGTCGTGTGGTCACCTACTCTTATATGGCCACAACCATTTAGATCAACGGTGACTGTTGTCTTCAGTTATATCACCTGTATTAGTTGCTTTTCTATTGCTATGATAAAATACCATGACCAAGGCAATTTACAATGAAAGATTTATTTGGCTTCTTTATCCTAGGGGATAAGAGTCTGTCATGGCAGGGAAGGGTGGAGGGGGCAGAAGGTAACATAACAGGAGAAGAAAATGAGGTCTCATCTCTTCAGATCATAAGCACAAATCAGAGAGAGAGAGATCACTGGGGATGACACAAGGCCTTGCAACCTTAGAGCCGGTTCCTATCCTTTCCCCGGCACACAACCTCCTAACCTACCCAAACAGCACCAACAAGTGGGGACCAAGTATTTATACATCCCAACCTGGGGGGGGGGCGCATTCTCACCCAAACCACTACAGTACCCATCTGGGTTTCTCCCTGACCGCTTTCTTGTTTCTCTACTAGACTGCCAGTTCTCTGCAGGTAGAGATTGTGCCTACGTTTTTCATAGCCAAACTCACTGTGCCTATCAGCATTTGGCAGATGATGAACCCTCAATAAATGTGTGTTGAATGAGCGAGTACATCAGTTATCAACTGCTTCAATATAAAGTACTTGATAGTTGGAAGTGATACATTATAGAGAATTAGGTGGTGTATGTTTGGAGTACATGTAGATAGCTGAATATTTAAAGAAAAAAAATTGAATCAGCCTAGTGAGTGGGTGTGCTTCTATGAAATACTCTATTTTCTCTTCTACCGTGATTTTCCTTTTATCATTTAGATTTAACTTAATTGTAAATTCAGCCTACAAATTGGTGAAAATGGTTGTTTTTCTTTTCGGAACCAATTTGTTTATTGGTTAGCTTCACGGTGTTTCTAATTGGTTATTTTGGTTTTATTTTGATCTGATCATACATTTGAAGGAATATGTTTTGTATTCACATTATGCAAATAACTTCATTCATAGTATGTCAATTTACACTTAGAAATGCGGGTAAGAAGATTGCCTGCGTCCTAGTAGATAGTGGTTTGAATAGGCCACACTGCACTGGTAACTCTTGGGGACTTATACGCTGCACAGACACACATGCAGCCCAAACACCCCTATACATAACATAACATAATGAATATGATAGTTCAAGGTATATAAATGTGACTTGAGGAGAATGGTAGGCTAGGATCAAAAGACAGAAGCAGATCGAAGCATCCGCACAGTTCCCCTTTCTGAGGGAGCTCTTAAACACTGGGTGGCGGACACGGGGGTCACCGTCACTCTGCCACACTAGACTTCACTCCATCTCACTAGGCCTGCAGCCCGCCTGGCGTTCCCTCTTTGCTCCTGTCACCTTTTGTGCAATCGTCATCTAGAGGCGAAGAGAGAAGGAGCTCCGGCTTTATCCAAACTCCTACAAGCCAGCCAGTGAGGAATGCCTCCCCCTCCCTCTCAGCTACAAGCCCGGCCATGTCATTTCTGTGCACGCTGTGATAGTGGATGGAAAAATTGCTTTGAAATAAAAATACCATCTTCATATGTTTTTCAGATACTTTTATTGATTGAGTCTCCCCGTTACACTCTCATAGCATGGCAGCTCTGGGTCTCTCTCTCTCCCTCTCTCGTCTAGTTAAGGAAAATGGATCATGAAGAGAGTTTTTATTTTCACTTTCATTTGTTGTTTCTTGTGTCTTCAGAGAGTGGGTAAATGTCATTAGACTTCACTCATCCATCCCTTCCAGAGGAGCGTGCCCTTTCTGCGTATATAAAGACCTTTAGAAGGGCTACTAGTATTTCTTGGTGGAAGCCACTGATTCTTTATGCTTTAAAAATAATTTCTTCCTGCAAGGAGCGGAGGCACTGCCCTTGGACCAGGTTTGCTTAGAGGATCTTCTAAAGTCAGTTTTCTCATGGGCCTCTTAAAAATGAGGTAAAAATTCACAGTGTGTCAGACCTTTGAGGGAAGCATCATTTTGAAGACAGCGCAGCTGAAAAAGTGAAGTGCCAAGCTGAGTCCCACGGACTGCTGGGAAAGGGCAGCAACCTCTGGTGGTCCAGGAAGCTGCTGATATATGCACATCATGGAGCAGTCTTTGTAAGACTGATGAGGAGTGAAAAATGAAGGCTCTGGTAGAATGGAGTGGTCCATTAATCAAGGGCATTTGGATCTTTGAGCTTTCTGTGTGTGTGCTGGAATAAATTAAGGTAAAAGCTAATCCATCACGGCCACTGCATGGAGCAGGTACATTGCCTGGAAAGTAAAAGGCAAAGAAAAGAACGGGCATCTGCAGGTGGGGGCGGGTTCCCTACCCCAGATTCAGTTGAAGTAATGAATGCCCGGAGGAGCGTCTGGCAGCCATCAAACTGTTGGCTTGTTGGTATCACACTCGATTGGCCTGGGAGTTCGAGTTAATGGGAAAACGGAGAGAAGACTGGGATATATGAAGGTCCAGCATGCAGATTGTATCAACACCCGTGGGAGTAGAGAGCTTAGATGTCATTAGAAAAAAAATAATCTGAATGGCAACGGAGATTGATGGCAGAGAAGAAAGGAAGGGAAAAGGCCCTTTGAAAGTGCTTTTGCCTTGATCAAGAGGTGATTTATTTACTGTCTCACATGGCTAGAGGTATAAAATGAGTTTCCTGGGCTGTAAAGTGGGTGGGGGATGGTTTAGATATGGCCGTCTGTTGGGGGCTGAAGACAGTTTCCTGGACCTGTTGGCCACGCTGCTCTGTCGGTTGAGCAGCGTGAACACAAGGAGTCCGCAGTTGTGTGGGAGGGAAGACAGACATGTGGCGGCCGAATGGCATGACTTAGAGAGAGACTATGAGAGACATGGAATCAGACCAAACAGAGGATGCTGGGAGCTTTTATTTTATTTTTTCAAGAGAATAACTTCTATTCACTGAAAGTTAATTTAGAGTCTTTGAGGGATGTAGCTCCGTTGGTAGAGTTCTGGAGTAGCATGCTTCAGTGAAATCCTGGGGTCAGTTCTCAGCACCTCATAACTCAGGTGCAGAGATGCAACCTGTAGTTCCAGCATTCAGGAGGTAGAGGGAGGAGGATCAGAGGTTCAAGGTCATCTTCAGGTATATGGTGAGTTAGAGATCAGATAAGGCTACACAAGACCCTGTCTTAAAAGAGTATATTATTTGAGTTACTAATATATTAAAATATGAGATGAATTCAAACTTATGCCCACATGCATTCGGTTGCCAGATGTCTGTCCTTCCCACATTGATCCTAGCAGATGGGCCAAGGCACTGAAGAGTTGAAAAATGTGATAAAAATCCAGTTGAGCTGAAATGGGTTGGCTGGGACTTAAAACGTGTCTGAGAGTTCAGACTAAGCTGCTACCTTTCCTGAGAGGCAGTATACGACCGGTTTTCATGGGTCTAAGTAGAGCTATGTCCTACTGCATATGTCGGGCACCAATTAAAGGGCAAAAATAAAGGTTCACAACTATGTCATTTCCTATACATTTTCTTGATTTCATGACCTCAGATTCTTGACCCTGTCTGTTGTTTTGTTTATTCTTTTTTCCCTTTCTTTATTTGTACCTACCTCTTAGCATGTGGTTTTGATACGCCTTTTCATTCTGCCTTTCTCTTTGTTTATATCCCGGCATAAAACACAGGATAGTAGTTAAAGGTGTGGTGTCTGTGCTGGGCTGCCTAGGTGCAAATCCTGCTTTTCCTATGAGGTTAACTGCCTGGACTGTTTGATAAACTGGACATGCAGGACCTACAGAGAAATGACTGCTGAACTTGCCTAAAGGTGAGTCGATCCTTCGGGATATCTGCTTCATGAAAGAATTTGCTAGACATTCTGCAGGACACAGAAGAAAGTGACTGACAACTGCCAATATAAGTGGAACTGTCTTTGAAATTTCCTGTTTCCTGAAAAGTTCTGCTGGTTACTATGGGCTTGTAGGCCGAAGATAGATGCCCCAACAGCACAGAAGAACTTTGAGCGACTGTCCAGGCAGTGAGATGTCTCTGTCAGTTCTAGAGTTTTGGAAGTTGCTTACAATGTATTTCCTGTTTACTTAGGTAATGTTATATCCTTTTGGAGTCTTTGATGGAGTTGAAGAATTTATAGTTATAGTTCTCCTTAGTTACCATAAAATATAAAGTAGATATAAATATTGTAACTGTAATTCTTGCTTGACACTTGTTTTGCTATATGTAGTTTTACTATGTTAAAGTTAAAGCCTTCCTTTTTGTTTAAACAGAAAGTGGGAAATGGTGTGTGAGGTCCTTCTGTCTATGTGTTGCTTTTGTTGGTTAATGAATAAAGAACTTCTTTAAGCCTATGGCAAGAGCAGAACAGAACTAGGCAGGAAAAGCTAGGCTATATGCTGGGAGAAACAGGGCAGAGTCAGAGAGAAGCCATGTAGCCCCTCTGGAGCCAGACGGAACTTTAGCTGGCAAGCCATAGCCACATGGCGCTACACAGATTACTACAAATAGGTTAAATTTATATGTAAGAGTTAGCCAATAAGAAGCTAGCACTAATGGGTCAAGCGGTGATTTAAATAATATAGTTTCTGTGTGGCTGTTTTGATTCTGGGCGGCTGGAAGGAACAAGCGGCCTCCTCCAACAGTTAGCTTATGGTGGAATCTTTCCGTGCTTCGGTTTCCTCGCAATTCAGTTTTATCTATGACTACAAACTAAACTACTTCACACCTTTGTAGCTTAAAGTTACCACAACCATTTAGTTGCTTACAGGTCTAAAAACCGGCCAGAGTTTGGCATGTGTAGGTCTGATGGGTGTCTGATCTGTTCTATGTGATGTTTGCTGCTTCACTGCTGCAGGCCGGTGTGTGTGTGTGTGGGGGGGGGGATATAATGGGGATGTGTGAAAAGGCTTGATGGAGCTACATGAGGATCCAAGATGGCTTTCTTCACAGCCTGGAACTCAGCAGGGCTAGATGGAACATCCAAGGACTGGCTGATTCCTCTTGTCTCTTCCCATGAGCTTTCATCATTCAAAACTGAGGCTTCTCTGCTGGCTCTCAAGACAGTCCAAGCAGAACATGTAATGCGCAGAAGGGAAAACCGTCTAACGACATGTGCTCTTGTTTGTTTTGTCTTGTTTCTTTGTTAAAGAGAGTTAGACAGCTATACTATGTTTAATGGCCAGGGATGGTCTCCTTCTGGTGGGAGAAACGGTACATGGGACAAGAGTGGTGTCTTAGTTAGGGTTTTTATTGCTGTGAAGAGACACCATGCCTACAGTATCTCTTATAGAGAAAACATTTGATTGGGGTGGTTTGCTTACAATTTTAGAGGTTCAGTCCTTTATCACCATGGCGAGGAGCAGGATGGCATGCAAACAGACATAGTTGTGGAGCTGAGAGTGCTCCATCTTGCAGGCAGGAGGAAGTCCATTAAGAGTCCCACCGAGGGAAGCTTAAATAAAAGAGACCTCAAAGACCACATCCACAGTGACAGACTTCCTCCAACAAGGTCACTAATAATGCCATTCCCTTTGGAGGCCATTTTCTTTCAAACCACCACAGGGAGGGTATTATTTGAAAACCGTCTACTTCAAGGAGGATAAATGATCCTTCCAAATTGTGTGGTTGATGCAGGTTGTTCACGGGATGGAGTTTCTTATTTCTGACAACAACTTAATGAGCTATCTAGAGGAAAGTTGAGCCAGCCCTAGGCTCTGGGATTCTCTGCGAGACAGAATACATACCAGTGAGTATTTGGATCATGGTGTAAATTTAATGTCACAATGCTCATTAAAAGCTCATTTTAAGCCAAGTAAAAGCAAGAAATTAAAAGCATCTACCAATTAGGTGTGATCTCTGTTTCAAAGTCAAACACTTGACAAAAAGGATTGCAGAAATAAATTTGTAATTTTAAATAAGAACTACTTGCAGGAATTCGTAAAGTAGTTATTGTAGACAGCATGCAATGGATTTTGCTTAATGTGTTTGAACATTCCTGCTCATGCGTGTCATAAACAGTGGACACAGTATATGTCCATGCCCTTGGTTTCTGAGAGTCATCACGAGCCCTGATGAGAATCCCGTGAGGAATGTCCAAGAAAGAATCAGAAAGGTGTCTCAGCAAATCTGGTCAGCTAAACATCATGAATTCTATGTAATGTTACAGACATAAACAGAATCTCCTTTCTTTCATATGAAATTCTGAAAAATTTTCTCCAAAGCTTTCCATGCCCTAAATCCAAGGTCAGCCCAGCACCTTATCCTCTAGACCACCTCCATGGGAGGCGAGCATTTGCTCATCTGACATAAATAAATTTAAGCAAACACACTTGTTTAGACGTTTGCCCTCAGTCACCATTCCTCCATGAGCTGCCAGGGAGGGAAATTAACGCAGTCAAGAAGACAAAGCATGGAAAAAGAATAAACAAATAACTTCACTGACGTAGTGAGAGACATCTAACTTCTTGTTTAGGACGTGGTCATCAGGAGTGAGCTGGAGTGATTTAAAGGTCTGAGAAATGGCGGTTTACACTGTGCTTTCTTAGTGACTTCGGGTAATTTATCATGCCCACTTTTCATCTTCAGACCTAATCTCTTGGTGAGAGGAGGCTCCTTTACACTTCTGCTGTTGGTGTACCCAACTTCTACACTGAATTTCTTTACCCATTTGATTTTGAACTTGTTAAATTGTAGTAAAAGAGCGAGTCCCTGAAGTATAGTGACTTAAATCAGATGAGATATTTGATTTCTTTCCTGAAGAATAGTCCAGAGTAATGATGACATCCAAACTGTAGTGTGTCCTTCTCTGAAGTGGACAAGGGAAGTGATTAGAGCTGTTGCTGCCTTCCAGATGTTAGAAAGAGAGGAAAGACATTTAGGGAAGAGGAACAATTTTTATAAAGTCATGATCTAGAAGTCACTTAAATTACTGCTCACTTCCCATTGGTTGGATTTGGTCATATGACTGTAGTAGATTAGAATAAGGTTGGAAAAACTAGTTTCCAGTAAGGTGCCATGTATCAACTCCTGAGTTGACTGTAGCGTTTCTAATCAAAGATAAAAGGAGACGATCCTGCAAGGTTATTAGTAATTCATAATCTTCATTATGCCCTGAGCTCCCCAAGGGCTGATTGATCGTTTTACTCCTTTAGTACAAAGCAGGTGCCCCTTAAATATCTGCTTGACTGAACCAAATATTATCAAATAGACTTTTCCTGAATGTGCATTCATGCTCATAAGTCTCCTTTCAAATATTAGTTCCACAATATAGTTCTGCTTATCGATTCACCTAAAGATTCATATTATATCCTCCACAAAGTGTCCATTCAGTCATGGTCAATTAATGCTTATGAAATGTTCAGCAAGTCCCCTATGCTTTGCTAGGCTCTGAGTGTACCCCAAAGAATGAGGCTAATCAAATCCTTTCCTTCTAGAACTTCCATCTAGTGAGGGTGACAGATACCCAATAATCACATCCAAATGAGTAAGTTATTTAGAAAGTACAGTATACTGTAGAGGGAAAAGTCTAAGATGTAATGGCAATATCTAATATGAAACCTAACTTGCTTTGGAAATTCAGGGAGCTCTTCCCAAGAAAGTCCAGGTTTGAATTTAGCCATCCAAGAAGTAATTTAAGTAATTTATTTTATTTTGAATTTTTGTATGTATATGTTTGTGTTCATGAATGGGTACGTCTCTCTCTCTCTCTCTCTCTCTCTCTCTCTCTCTCTCTCTCTTCTCTCTCTCTCTTCTCTCTCTCTCTCTCTCTCTCTCTCTCTCTCTCTCTCTCTCTCTCTCTCTCTCTCTCTGTGTGTGTGTGTGTGTGTGTGTGTGTGTGCATACATTCAGGTGGAAAAAATATGAAGGCCAGAAGTCTCAGGTATAATTCATTAGGTACTGACCTTTTTGTCTTTTTAGACTTGGTCTTATGTAGACCAGGATGGCCTGGAACTTGCTGTGTAAACCAGGTTAGCCTTGAACTCATACAGATCCATCTGCCTCTGCTTCAGGGGTACTGGGATTAAAAGTGGATACCTTTACTTTCTTGATACAGGCTTTCTCATTGGTATTTGGAGCCCCCCTGAGTTAAAGCTAAACTTGCTGGAAAACAAAACAAACTAATAGACAAAAAAAAAAAACCCAACAAAACCTTAAGATCCATATGTCTCTCTTTTTAGTGAGGTTACAAACTGTAAAATCACACTTGAATTTTTTCCATGGGTTCTGGAGTATCAAACTTGGGTCCTCATAACTGTATGGCAGGAATGTTACTGACTGAGCCCTCTCCCCAGCCCTTCTTGAACATCTTCTATATTCTGAGTGCTTTTTACAGGAATTGTGGAAAGAAATTGAGGCAAAGTAAGAGAGCAAACACCTACAAGAAAAGTACAGGGGAAAATGTCTCCATCAAATAAAATAGCATTTATATTGTCTTGGGAAGGACTTTCTGGAGTTCAGGAACATTCAAGGAACTGAAAGAAGTTAGTGTGTCTGCCGCCAGAAGAGGAGGATTCAAGAGGAGGTGAACAGAGCAAGGTTGGATGGAAAAACAAGGTAGATTCAAGCCGTGAGAAGTTTTGCCATCAGACGAAGAAAGTGAGTGTTGGTTCTGTGGGCATTGAAAAGACTTTTGAAGATTAAGACAAGGAAGGCCATGACTTCATTAATTTTCATTTATTGAATGTTTTGGGAGCATTATTATGTGCCAAATTTTGACTAGGTAGTGAGTAGCCAATATGACAGATGCTTCTGGGACTAATTAGACTCTGATATCAATTTCTTTGTCTTTAATAATGCAACCCTTGGTTATCAGTTGGGTCTATGCAAAAATAAAGATTACGTTTTCAGTCCTTCCTTGGAGCAGACAATCATGTGTGGCAGGTTTGGCCAGTGAGATATAAGCTAGCATATTTAAAGCCTAGGGCCCTTGCTTGATTTTTTTTTAATCATCATTTTTCCTGCCGTTTTGCAAAGAGAAGTTAGAACTACAATCAGACATAAAAGCCTTAAAGATAGCAGAGAGGACAGAGACACAGCTCCTTGGAAATCTGGGAGCCATCCTATCAGCCCAGGACCGCTTACCTCTGGACTATCCCTAAAAGGGAGCAGCACAGTGCTTCGTCATGTCAACATCAGTGCTAGTTTGGATCTTCTGTAACCAATGGACAAACTCATCTTACCCAGTATAGTAGACAGGGTTTCAGTTTCCCTGCATTTATAGTCTACTGTGGGAAAAAATAGGTAACAAAAAAGAAAGAGAAAGATTATTGGAAATCAGCAGCCTGAGGAAAGTCGAGCTGAGTGGCTGCTTTGGATGCATGTTGGAGAAGGTCTCTCTGAAAATGAGAGAGTCCAGGGGTGGTGTGATAGTCTTCCGAGAGATCACCTGGAAAGGTGTGGCAAATGGCTCAAGAGGGACAGGGCATAGAGACAGAGAAAAAAGTCCTAGCTTATGGAGGTCTTTTCGTGCAAGGATAGAAGGCCACACATCTAACATACAGATCCCAGAAGAGCAGTCTTATAGACAGGCCAGGGCCATCAGCTACTTAAGCCCCCTTCTCATCATCATAGCACCTACAGTTTTTCCTAACTTCCAGCCTCAGGGAAAGCTGCCCTGCCTTTGACCCAGGGCCAGAGGTGAACGAGCTTGTGTTTTGTTTAATGACAGACTTTGTAGTTCTTCTATCCAACCCCCACTTGCAAATCATAGATTTGGGGCTAACACAGTGGCATTATCCGTGGCTCATCTAGCCTACCACCGTTTGCAGATCACAGATTTCAGGCTCACACAGTGGCATTACCCCCTGTTAGAGCTGAGTAACCTTCTGGCAAACATTTAATAGATGTTTAGGATGAGAAGGCAATGATTTTCTTGAGGGCCTTTCCCACAGAGGAATTGTGCTTCTTTTTCTTAGTATATTGAAATTATCCCTTTGGCTGTTGGGCTAGAGGCCGCAGTGAGAGTCTTTGGTATGTACAGTCCATGTTTCTTGACTTTGTTTTTTTCCTTTCCGGAGTATCACTTTTGAAAAGCTTTATTTATTTATTCTTAAAGGAATATATATATATATATATATATATATATATATATATATGTATATGTGCATGTATGTATATATATATATATGCACATGCATGCATATATACACACAGACACCACAATGTACCCTCAAGTCCTTTCCTCTCCACCTCCTCTCTGACCCACCTTCCTTACTCCCTCCCAATTTCTTGAGATTATTACTTTTAGCACCGAAACCAAGTTGCGTTATTGGTCTGAACTTTAAGTGCATGGGCTATCCACTGCAGCCCATGCAGAATGATTTTGAAGAGCCAGAAGTTGTGGTAGATTGCTGTAAAGCAGCATTGTCTGGACATGACAGGCCTTTTGTATATTTTTTCCAACATAAATATTTTTCTTGATTATTTGGTAGTTTCACATACTACACCCTGATCACATTCACTTCCCAGTCCTCCCAGGTCCACCCCCTGCCTTGTGACACCCCCCCACCAAAAAAAAAAAAGAACAGAAAAAAAGTCCTATTTTGTTGCCCATATTATCCATTCTAACTCATGGTGGCAGTGACTACATACATAAGATCCATATACGGCCAAGGTAATCAAAGGTCCAACATGGACAGGGGAGGACCTCACCAGGCTTCACACTCACCTGAGGAGCTATTGGCAGTTGATAGTTTCTGGGGGAGGAAGTGCCAGGCTTTTTCAGTGATAAGTATGACTTTGATTCAGCAGGACTGATAGGCAAAGTTGCTCCTTTGAATGATTGGGGAACTAGAAAGGCATAAGAAATTCTGTCAGTACAGCAAATAATGAGATAACAAGACTTTGAGTAAGCTTAAGTTATTTCAAAGACTTTTGAGCCAAGTATGGCAATACACGTCTGCAATACTGCCACTGGAGACCAAGGCAGGAAGATCATGAGTTCAAGATCAGCCTAGGCAACATAGTGAGATCCCATGTCACAAAGAAAGACTCCTGGACCGGGGCTCATTTGGGCACTCATTAAGTCCATGAAAGCCACCAGTCATTTCTGACTTATCATGTTGGCCCTGTACCACATTGTCTCTTATTGAATCTTAGTCTTTCAATTAAGTTACATCATTATCTAATATTTACCAGGGAACCTTGAGTAAATGATTGAAACCGTGATGTTAAGAACATTACAACGTCTTGGAAAAATGCTTTGTGGATGAGACAAGAGGTTCCATGACACGATTGTGGGAGCCCAAGGAGTCAGAAGGGTCTTCCTTTCCTTCTAAGTTCATCCTTGGGTTTGCTCACCTGGTAAACTGCAGCTGTACTAGTGACGGTCCCAGGGCCAGTTCTCAGAAACTCTGTGAACCAAGAGCAGAATGCTCTGCTAAGAAGGACAGACGCATGGGTAATTATTGTTCTATAGCAGTTGTCTGGGAGACTGAAACATTTCCACCCTGGAGAAAAGATCACCAAGACAAGAAGTAAGCAACTCAAAATAGCTTCCTCTCCCAAAAGGACATAAAGAGAGAAAACTGCTGAGTGCCATTCTAAGATAAGCCCAGCAACTGGAAGAAGCAGAGACCAGTGGAGTTGCCTGGAAGAGGCTCAGTCTAGAACCAAAGTGTGTTTTAGGTTTCCAGATCTTGTGAGTTATAACCTATGCTGAGGTGGGCTTTGATGATACAGCTGTCTTTGAATCATTTCTTCTCCTCTAAGTAACCCCTCACCTATATTCCTGTAAGTAGCCCTAATAAAAGTTGGACTTTGTTGCTGTCAATACTCTGGTCTATGGTCAGTTTCCAATCTGGGGAGAGCAGACGACTCCCTAGCAATAGGTCACACAGCCCTTATGAATATGGAAGCTGATCCATGATACCCTTAAACTTAAGAAGATATAAAAGAGAGCTTAGGGGTAGGGATGGTGGAGTGAAAAAGGCATGGCATCCAGAACATGCTCTGTCTCTCTTAGCTGTGCAGCCTTAGGCAAGTCCCTTAACTGCTGTGTAGCTCAGCTTCTCCATCTGCCCAAGGAAAGCAAGGGTGCTATGACAGTTAAGTAACTCCATGCATGGGGCGCACTTAGTCTAATACCTAGCACCCAGTAAACATTAGGATGCAGCTTACAAGTCTATTACTGACGATGATTTGCCATTGTCTGAGCAGTCTGCACATACTACATGGCTTGGTCTGACTGCCTCCGAGAAAGGGAATCGGACAAAAGTTTTGTAAAACCAACAAAGATGTAATAGAATATCTTTCAGGAGAGATGCGCCATCTGGAAGGCAGGAAGTATAAAAGAAGCACTTAAGGGTTCTCAGAGGAAGGATTTCTTATTAGTGTTTAGGGGATTAGGTAGCAGGCGGTGTTGTTTGCATTCTGCACCTTCCATCCAGAGCATCATGGGTAAATGTCTTCATCCTTTTCTTTTTCAGAAGAACTCCATTTTTTTTTTTCTGGATGTCTCCCTTCATAAAAGGGGCCCTCCTCTAACCTCAAAGAATGAATCCTGATTTCTTTGAGCCAATAAAGAACTTCCTTTTCTGGTGTATTATTTTAAGATTAGGGATTGTGTCCGGAGTAAGCACACCCCTGTATGAATGAACATTCATGACATGAACCCAGCCATGTCAAGGACGCCAAAGTCTCAGATCCTTGGAAAAGCAAGGCTTTCTTCTGGACTGAGCGGGAATGTTGACATTGTATGCAGAAGGTATCAACTCCAGCTTCCTCCTCCTGGATGACTGGAGCCTGAGAAAGTTCCCCTACTGCAGCCTGAGAAAGTTCCCCATCAAAGATCAGTTAGCCCACTTCCTCATTCAGTAGTATACAACAAACACATTGCTTATCTGGGCTGCCGGTGTGTCTCCATCAAAGGGCGTGACCCACCTGAGCCCAGCTTTTCTGTATGTGTGTCTGTCTTTCCTTCATTTCCCATAGCCCCAATTTTAGAGCCATGCAGTTTCCTGCAAGCATTGTATTGAGTATATATTCTATCACTATGGCCAAAGTCGCTCATCGAAATCACTCAGTAGAGAGGAGGATTGTTTTCATTCATAGTTTCAGACCATCATGGTAGGGAAAAAGTAGCAGTGGGAGCATGAGATGGTGGCTGGGTCACATGGTGCGAGAGAAGAAGCAGAAAGTACAAGGACAGGTAGAATCTTCAACGACCCATGTCTTCTGACCCACTTCAGCCAGCTAGCCCCACCTCTTAAGTTTCCAGACTCTTCAAAAGAATATCATAGCCTTGAGAACATCTGATCAGGACATGAGCCCCTGGGTGACATTGACAATTCAAACCATAATAGTCAGTTCTGCTAATAAAAAATAATGATGGTCTATGGGACTTCTTAGAATTTTTCCAGAAGGTTCTAGTTCACTCTTGAATTCAGAAGGAGATGGTCTGTTTCCTGCTGCAGTTTCTTTATTCTACATATGGGCCTGGAACTGCATGGCCCCATCTTCTGATTATAGAAAGTTAACACGATATGCAGCTTCTGTGCTGAGATTACTTTCTTACATGCGAGACAATCATAAACTCCAAACGATCCTGCTAACGTCTTCAAACGAGACTTGGATCCTGACATCACTCCTCAGCATCCTCATCTTGCTGCTTCAACATTCAAAAGCATAGTAGTTAAGTTTTACTATTTATTATTTTTAGTCGTTGTATACTTGTGAGCTAATGGGGCACAGTATTTTCTCCAAGAGAAATAAATTTCCCAAGAGTAGAGGGTGTCTCTTCTCAACTGTGAACGATAAAATGGAACGAGACTCTCACAGAGCAAATGCCAGGATCCTTTGCTTTGATCTGAGCCTTGGTATCTGCGAGCTTCAGACAAATTACTTTTCTCTCAGCCTCTGACACATCGTCTTTAAACTTCTGTTAATAGCAGTGAATCCCCCCTCCCCAGGCAGTGAAGATCAAGTAAGCGAGCATGTACAGGATGTACAGCGACACTTCTGAAATGCTACAGGAATGCAAACCATCAGCGACACCGTGCTCAATTACGCCATCCTGTCTCGAGTCCGCGGAAAGAAGGGAGCCTGCTGATGACATTTGGAGTGCTCTGACTGTTTTGTTTTGTTTTTGTTCCCCCTAAATCTCTGATCTTCCAGAGGAGAAATTAAAACTGGTTTCTATTCCAACCCCGAAGAGTGATTTATCCTCTTCTTTGTCTTGGAATATTAAGCAGAACAAAACTTAGTAAATGAACTTACTTAAACCTTCTCAGAACAATATATGAGCCATTCCAGAGCTTTCTACAGTCTTTATTGCATAGGTACAACACAGGGATGTTCAAATAACTTGTTTCCCTGGTGGGAGATAGGATTCCATGTACAAATACAAGAAGGACCATTTGGAGAGTTGGAAAGCTGGTCTCCAGACCAAATAGCAGAAGGATGACATCTTTTGGAGACTAAAACTCACTTCAAAGGGAGTAAAGAAAACCCTTTAAGCCACCTAAAAGGGAAGCCTTAGAGTGCCTGTGGAATGGGGTAGGCTGTTTTTCTCTATGTGTGCTGGTCTTTCACTATTTTTCTGGGTGGTACCTTTCTCTGGTCAGTCATGAGATTGGCAGGGCTTTGAAGTGTGGTCATTGGAATTGGATTTCCAGAAACTCCTACTATAAAACAAAGAAGAAATTTAGGATTTGGCATTTCAGAGTTTCATCAGTAGTGGTGGTATAAACCTGTCCAATAATGAAGCAGGACAGAAAATAATATGATTATATCCAAGGCTGGAGAGTTGGCTCAACAGTTAAGAGAACTGGCTGCTCTTTGAGAACCCACATTTGATTCTCAGAACACATGTGGAGGCGATAACTCCAGTTTCAGGGGCTCTGGCCTCTGAAGGCACAAGTCACACATGTGAGACATAAACATATATGCTAGCAGAACACATACAATTTAAAAACTAATACAAATGAAACTTCAAAAATAACCATTTGGTGTTTTGGAAGTTGCAGGCCTCCTTTCTCTCTATGACACGTGGATAAAGTATGTGGGTGCAATTTGGAGTACCCCAAAAATCGGAATTATTTGTAACCTTGGGCATCTTCCTCAAGAGAAGCATCTACTTGCTTCTTTCTTCTCTCTAGTCTCATGCTCCAGCACGCAAGATTGAACTGCACAGTACTTCACGGTAAGTCCCTTTCTCTCCTCTTTGCCTTATTTTGTCTAAGATGTCTGTTTGTTGCTTATTGATGTTACATGTTGCTAGACGATTTGATCTCTAAGTTTTGCCCAGGGTGGTAAAGAAAGCCTTGCAAAATAAATGGCGGATAATATTTAGATTTCCCAAAGAGAAACGACTTTGTGGTCTAAGAGAACGCTTCAGTTTTATAACCAGCTGACTCCGGGGTGTGTGGATTTAACCTTCTCTTTTCAGCGAGTGTTTGTCAGTGCCAACACCTCCCGGCTCAAAAAGTGTTTGAAGAAAAGAAAATTCATTCCCTAGCAAATGTGCTGCTGAGCGCTGGCTCATTCAGAGAAGCACTGTGGAGACAATTGCACAGGCTTTTGGCCACTAACTCGTCCGCTTTATGATTCCTGCAGAACTGACGGCGCTCATGTGTGCTGGCCACACGCGACTGTTCCTTCTTCCGTGCTGCTTTTGTGTAGGAGGTTTATTTCCTAAGCTGTGTTTCTAGGTTACCAGTTTTCAGGAGAGCTGGAAGTTGCATGAGTACTTAAGTTGGTATGGCAAGCTTGTTGTCAGTGGAAAAATCACACCATGATAAAAATTGAAACCCACGTATTTTCTGCATATATGCAACCTATGGAGTGTATAGGCTATACCTCACTTTTTGTGGGACTTTAATCCTCATTTCCCAGGCTTTGTTGAGCACTACTTTTAAGCACAAAGGAAGTTAGTGTATGGTTTCTATGCCGATGTAATGTAAGATGGAACTAGCCTTTTGTTATGCTCCAGTAAGATACCAAGCTATGTGTGTATGTGTGTGTTTGGTCAAGTTTATTCTTCATGACTTGTAAATTCCTCAAATTAAGTTAAAACGTAAACATGGCACTTTAGGACATTATGACATTCCTTGTTTGGCTTACCATAAAATGAATTACTTACAAATAAACCTAGCATACAGAGCACCACACTGAGTTAAAGTGCAGGGAAGCTGAAGTTGAAGGGGTGTCCCAGGGTCTGTTGCCTGATTCAACAACATGCTGAAAACAAAAGAGGAGCAAAACACTTGCTTAAGGGGGTCTAAAAAATGATGGCTCAGAGTAGGCAGTTCTAGATGCAATAGGCAATAGGTAATGTCAGGGTGGAAAAGTAGCTTGTATTATTCCACCTTCAACCTCCCATTTCCTAGATATAACACCTGGTGGCTGGGCACTCTTTCCTTCAAAAGGGCATTGTACCAGAATTCTATTCAACTCAAAGCTGCAGCAAGCCACTGCCAACTTATTCTTGACCCATGGCATGAGCCTTTGTTGTCGCTCCCATTAACGCATTCTTTTTAAGTGATTTTAGTATCCGAATGAATGATCCCTGCAGCAGGAGGGCTGGCTTAACCTTGATATGTAGAAGAGAGACTCCCTTCCCGGAATTTTCTACTGTTTGTGAAGCTGTCCTAATGGAAGGCAGCCAAGGAGTCAGTTCGGCCTTCCTGAGATTGGTGTCTCTGAAACCAGAGCAACTAGAAATGGCCGAGGGGTGTATTAATATGACTATAATTTCTGAAAGAGAGGAGTGGGAGCAGAGTCAAAGATAGATAAGGAGAGGGATAGGCAGAGAGGGAGGCAGCAAGACAGACATACAGAAAGACACACAGACAATGACCTTTTAGTCTATAGCCACACACAGTGACAGCCCAGTTGATATAAGGGAAACAAAAGTCAAAATAAAAATCCTGAATTGTTTTCCAAGGAAAATCATTCATCAGCAGTAGAAATAAGATATAATGATGCCTTGATTAATCAGGAAGAAAATGCCCCTACTACCACTTTATGTGTAGAAAGTTTTCAGATTTGTTAAGATTTGTATCTAAGAAAATGTATAATAGTTACCTGGCTCATTGACTATATTTTCTTGTTAGAAACTTACAGTTTGGGGCATCATTTAAGAACTTTCATCCTAAACTCCATTTTTTGAAGTGCCCATCAATTCTGCAATTAGGAAAATTATCTTGGCTATACATCAGGGAGTATGACCCTAAAACGGGCAGCATCTTTCTTGCCTTATTCGGCTGCTAAAGCATCCTAAAACAATTCACCATTGTTCTGACTTGATCCCTAGAGCAGACGAAGGTGACTTTGTTCAACTTTGTGGGGTCTGAGATGCTCTGGAGGAAGGACGTGTCAACGCTGAGGGTAATTCAATCTTTCAGAGAAGAGACAATGGAGGATCAAACGGCCCAGAGTCTCCTCAGGAGCAAATAGAAAATGTCATGAGTCTCTCTGCCCCACGGGCAGATTGATGACTAGGTGTCTGGCGAATCTGAAGATTAACACTCCCCAACTTCTTTTGTCTAGACCTGGCCAAGTCAGAAGATTAATGTCAACAGGGAGGCAGCCTGCACTGGATGCCGAAATCCAGATCTCACCTTCGACTGGGCTGTAGATCAAAACAGATTTCCTGTTGGACTCCTGGAAGGAGGTTTGCAGATCAGAGAGAGAGATATCCATGTCAGAGTGAAAGGCAAGGCCAAAACAGAAAGACTGGTGAGAACCAAGGTGGAAGCCACCACAGGTAGCTCAGATCTTGATGGGACAACTCTGGCTTCTCTTGGCTCAATAGGAAGGCGAGGATTATAGCCTAATTCCTCTTAGTAAAGGTAAAGTGTTAACTGCCATTTAGTTCCTACGTTTGGGTTTTAGAAACTTTTCATTGAAATGAATTTGAGAGAATAATTTACCACCTCTCTTTCCCCTAGAAAAAACACTTAGATTCGTTTGTTACACAGAAAGTAGGAGAACTAAGATTAATCATGAAATGCGCTTTGCTAAAATTTGAACACAGAGCTGGCTGAAATTCAGAGCAGGAGTGGTCAGTGGCCATGCCTTCCTACTGAAGGGTTACCACGGGCAGGTTGTGAGTCGCCAGCAGCTGTAATTCAACTTTTGGATTTGGCCAATGTCATGGCTAAGTTGTTTATTAATTTTCATTCTTTACTGGACAATTAAGTACTGTTCTCTTTTTACCTCTGACCTTAGGCTTTAAAGAACTGTCAGAGCAGAGGAGGTGAGGCCTGACCTGCTGTCATTGTCTTTTTGCCTTTCTGTTCGGTACCCTGAACCAGAGCTAAGCTAGAAGTAACCGTTGAGAGTGTTGCAAGAGGGCTTGTAGGATGGCGTGGAAGAAATCAAGGGCAGAAGCCAGCGCAGAAGTTTGACTCTTAGAGATGTGTGGATCTGAAGTCTATCTTAGAAGTTAAACTAATGGAATAAGGTGTCAGCCTAAGGATGAGGTAGAGGCAGAGGAGGGGCGAGCCTTGGCTGATTTACAAGCCAGCTCCTCTTTGTGGTATTGTTTCTTTCCTTTTTGTGAGCCAGGGTTCAGCATGGTCACTTGCAAAATCCTGCCTGATTCCAGTTCCCTGAAATCATCTGATGTTTCACAAAGACTTCGGCTTTTGCCTCTCTTGGCAAAACATCTTAATTATGTCAGAAATGGACCGGGTTTGACTTAGAGATTCTGTCTAGCCAGACTATTCCAACATCTTCTCTCAAAGGGGAATGCAGCCGCTGCTAAGGAAAGGGTTCACATTTGAAGACTGCCAATGGAGGGCAGAACCCAGGAATTAAAGACAACAGTGACGTCACAGAGCTGAGACCTTAATGATACTCGTTTCCCTTTAGAAAGGAACATTGAAAGATATATTGTCGTCAATAATTGAAGTCTAAGTAAAAAAGGGCCAAGAACAATTCAAATGTTTCTAAGGTGGACACTTTCTGAATATAGCTGAGTAGATTTTGAACATAGCTCCCGAAACTACAGAGGATTCACCGTCACTTACCTGCAAAGTACACTTCAAAGATTTGGCACTGCGCAATTCCCTGAGTTGAGGTCCCCTCAGCGAAGAAGCCCTTGGCGAAGCGCCATTCTGCATAATGTAGGCTTTTCACGCTTGCAATTAAAATAAGCTAATAATTTCGCTTAACAATCTGGTGCTGCCCAAGAAGTCCCCCTCAACAGGCTGGAGTTTTGCATGTGAACGGTTAGTCATTAGCCTTCATTCTCTATTACTTACAGCTGGTCTTCATATTGTTCAAAGCGAGTGACATCAGCGGGATTGTTAGAGCAGTGGTAGGACACTGGTTTCTAACGACTTTAAATGTCCTCTGGAGTGCTCTGTTCTTCCCCCAAAGATAATTAGCTGGAAATCAAAATTATTACTAGTTTGAAGATTGCCAGCAAGAATTCTTGTGCTTTGTTCATCTCTGTAAAAACAATTTATAATCAGTGCTATTTATAACAGGCTGTTAGAGTGCCACATTTTTGGATTTTCACCCCAGAAAGGTTATATAAGCCTTTTCTTCCTCCAAAGGAAGGTTTTAATCAGGGATTTTCTCTGGAGTTTCATCATTCTAACTTCAGGATGTCCCCAGAATCATCTCCATCAGAGTTGTCTGCCAAGCCTTAGAAACCACGCCTCTCTGGCATCTCTCTTCCTTTCCTCCCACATCACTGCCCTGTCCCCTCGTTCATTCTCCTTTCTACTGCGCCCTTCCTTTGCATCATCTTCCATCTCTCCATCTTCCTCTTACTCTCTAAGCCATTTGGCTTTGAGAAACTTTATATAGCTGACATGAATTTTCCACTTGCAGATCATATAGGTAAGTGGGGGCACACCAATTCAGAAGTAAGAACCAGCAATATTGGTAGAAGAGGCTCTAACATACAAAGTAGCTTATGCAACTCCTATATCTTCTGCATCTTTTTAAAATTAATTTGGCTAAGAAATACTTATGAGTCTATGTGTGCCAGACACACAGAACTTGAAATATGGTATTCAGGGCCAAAGAGAAGCAGTAGAAAAGATGATTATGAAATAGCCATGTAACTGAAATTGTGAGGTATGTACTCATGGGAGAGTTCGGACTTTATGGGATCATATAATGGAGGCAACAAACTCTCTAGTTGCACTGAGTGTGGTGAGCTTCTCGGAGGCAAGGACATTGATGCTATGACTTGGAGGATGGAGAGTTAGAAGGGCAGGTGGGCAAATCCACACAGTTAGGGCCAAACCCCACGGAGAAAGTTAGATTAGTAGGAAAGTAAAGTCATCAAGGGTTGGGACCAAGAGGACTGGGTTACAAGGGACTATATAATTTGTCCTGAGAACTTTGACCTTAATCCCCAGAGTCACAAAAACACCATTTAAGCAGAAAGTGGACAGCATCTTGCACCTCTCAGCAGTTTATTTTCTCTTAAGACTCCCTGGTCCTGGTGTTTGGCCAATTTCTGCAGTAGATCTGGCAGCTGAGGGAGTGGAGATCAGTACTGGGATTAGTGTATTAAATGTAATTAGAGTTTAGATACTGACACTTCCAAGCCAGAAAAATATGCTGACAATGGAGCATCAACAGAGAATCGAAAATGGACAGAAGGATGCAATGCCCAGGTCTAGGGGAGCTCACTTGGGGGAGCTTAGACAGCAGCCATCAACCTGACATGACTTCCTGCCTTCACTGGTGTGCTATAGCTCATGGAATTCTTGAAGTAGGGCAGCTTTGAGAAAGTATTTCAAAAGCATATTCAGGTCAGCAAGTTTCCTAGCCTTCTCTTATGTGGAAGAAGACTTGTGTGATAACCACAGTAGCAATTACAGATGCTTCCTTTGAAACTTCAGTAGAAACACACATAAACTGTTTTGACCAAGTTCAGCACATTTTTTGTCAGTGTGTGTGTGTGTATGTGTGCGCATTTGTTTGTGTGTATGTGTGTATGTGTGTGTGTGTGTGTGTGTGTGTGTGTGTGTGTTATGTTTTAAAGTTCTCTTACCATGGTCTAACTAAATACCACTTTGAGAGAAAAGGCATATTCTGAAATTGCTCTAAAATTAGCCACATAGTAATATGTCCAAGTCAAACAGGACAGTATCAGTCAATGGGACACCAAAGGCTGTGGTTAAGTTAAATCAAAATAAATGTTTTGCCTGTAGACTCCTAACTCTGAGTTCAAATAAAATGTACACCAAAGAGCAAAGGAGGCAAGAAGGGTTTATTTCAAAAAGTGGCCATTTTTCTGATCTGAAAACTGTTTTAAAAATAATGTTCTGAGAACTGTTTCCATGTGTCAGCAGGGCTTCAGCTCCAATAGCCGTCCTTTTCGGGACTCATTGTTTTGTCTTTTAACTTTCTGATGTGTGTAGACCACACAGAGCAGCCTCAAGTTCTGGCGTTATTGTACCCTACTAAGTGCTTTATGATGGCTTTTCTACAATTTTTTAAAAAAACTTAATTAGTTAATTAAATAATTTTACATCTCTTCTACAGTTTCCTCTCCCTCCTCTCCTCCCATTCTCTCCCATTCCCTGCCCTCCCCCATCTCCATCCTCTCCTCCTCTGTTTCTGTTCAGAAAGGGACAGGCCTCCCATGGGTATCAACAATGCGGTAAGACTGAGCACCTCCTCTGGTATTTATTTATGTTGGGCAAGGCAATCCGGTATGAGGAATTGGTTCCCAAGAGCCAGCCAAAGCATTAGGGACAGTCCCTGCTCCCATTGTTAGAAGTCCCACTAGGAGGGGAGGGGGGTGAGAACATGAGGGAATGGGATGGTTGAGTTGGGGGAGGGACAGAGTGGGAAAACAATGAAGGAGGTATCTTGATGGAGGGAGCCATCATGGGATTAGGGAGAAACCCGGTGCTGGGAAAATTCCTAGGAATCTACAAGGATGACTCTAGCTAGGACTCCTAGCAGTAGTGGAGAGGGTGCCTGAACTAGCTTTCCCCTGTAATCAGACTGGTGACTACCCTGTCATCATAGAACCTTCATCCAGTAACTGATGGAAGCAGATGCAGGGATCCACAGCCAAGCACCTGGCCAAACTCCAGAATTCAGTCGAAGAGAGGGAGGAGTGATTATTTGAGGAAGTGTGTGTGTTGGGAGGGGGCGGGGTCAAGATCATGACTGGGAAATCCACAGAGACAGATGACTGGAGCTTGTGGGAACTCACGAACTCTCTCTAGACCAACAACTGGGGGGATTGTATGGGACCGAACTAGGCCTTCTGCAAATGGATGACAGTTGTGTAGCTTGAGGGGACCCTGGCAGTAGGACAAGGATCTATCCCTAGTGCATGAGCTAGCTTTTTAGAGCCCATTCCCTGTAGTAGTATGCCTTATTCTGCTTGTTGTTTGTTTGTTTTTGTTTTTCGAGAGAGAGTTTCTCTTTGTAGCTTTGGAGCCTGTCCTGAAACTCACTCTGTAGACTAGGCTGGGCTTGAACTCACAGAGATCTGCCTGTCTCTGCCTCCCGAGTACTGGGATTAAAGGTGTGTGCTATTACTGTCTGGCCTGCCTTTTTCAGTCTTGATGCAGCGGGGAGGGACTTGTTCCTGCCTCAATTTAAGATGCCAGGCTTTGTTGACTCCCCATGAGAGGCCTGACCATTTTGGAGGAGTGAATGGTAGATGGGTATGGGTTGGGAGGGAGATGGGCAGAGCAGAAGGAAGGAAGGAAGGAAGGAAGGAAGGAAGGAAGGAAGGAAGGAAGGAAGGAAAAAAGGAAGGAAGGGAGGGAGGGAGGGAGGGAGG
>NW_004949099.1:7411336-7422867 GCF_000317375.1 Microtus ochrogaster | reverse complement strand
GAGGGAGGGAGGGGAAACTGTGGTTCATATGTAAAATGAATAAAAATTAAAAAAAAAAGAAGTCCCACAAGTAGACCATGCTACACAACTGTCACATATATGGAGAAGGCCTAGGTAGGTTCCATGCAGGCTCTCTGGTTGTCGGTTCAGTCTCTGTGAGTTCCTAGGGGCCCAGGTTAGTTGATTCTGGGGGTTTTCTTGTGCTGTCCTTGACCCTCTATGGCTCCTATAACCCTTCCTCCCTCTCTTCTCAGAATTCCCTGAGCTCAGCCTTATGTTTGCCTGGCACATGTTTCCATCAGTTACTGGATGAAGGCTCTCTGAAGACAGTTGGGGTAGTCACCAATCTGGTCACAGGAGACAACCAGTTCAGGTTGCATATTCACTATTGCTAGGAGTCTTGGCTGGGGTCATTCTTGTAGATTGGTGGGAGTTTTCCTTGCGTAGGTTTCTACTTGACCCGAAAAACCCTCCCTTTCCAGGCATCTCTTTCAGTACTTCCCCCCTCCATCCAATTCAACCTGAGCCTCAAGTTCCCATCCCTACCACTCCAGTTCACCCAGGAAATCTATTTCCCCTTCCTGCGGTGATCCGTGCATCCTTCCCCAGGCCTTCCTTGTTACCTAGCCCCTCTGGGCCTGTGGACTGTAGCATGGTTCTCCTTTACTTTACAGCTAATATCCACTTATGAGTGGGTACATACCGCGTTTGTCTTTCTGGGTCTGGATTACCTCACTCAGAAAGAGTCTTTCTGGTTCCATCCATTTGCCAGCAAATTTCCTGATGTCCTTGTTTTTTAACACAGTTGAGTAATATTCCATGTGTACATATACTACAATTCCTTCATCCATTCAGCGGTTGAGGGGCATCTAGGTTGTTTCCAGGTTCTGACTATTACAAATAATGCTGCTATGAACATAGTTGAGCAGGTGTGCTTGTGGGATGATTGAGTGTGCCACTGAGCATAGAACGTGCCGAAGGATGCTCAGACAATTCATTCAACTCAAGCTGAATGCTCAAATATTCTGGCTGCTATTCTAGATCTGCCTAGAGTTTTCATTTTACTGTTTTTCTCCTGGAAATACACAGCCGAGGTGAGCTTCGAGATGCCTAGCACGTTCTTTTCTGTGGAACTATGTCCATGTGGCATGCTGCTCTCTGGAGAGAATCATTAGGTCATTAAGCCCAGGTTCTTGTGAAAACAAAATGGTGAGATAAAGAAAAATTCTTCTAATTTGGAAATGAGACAGACAGGTAACTGCTCCTTCTGAGATGATAGGAGTTGTGTTAAAATGTTAGTGCCTTCCCCACTCTGCCCCCAAAAGACAGTGAGGAAATCCTGCACTGTGTAGTCAATACAAAGCCCATCCCATCTAATTCCACATTCAAAGAATTATCAGAAATAATCTTCAAAGATAGTTGCTGGGAAATTTAAACCTTTTCTGAGGTCTCTCAGAGAATGGTGGATGGACCCACCAGACAGCAGTCCTTTTGCAGATATGCTTAGCTGTGTTCTGTAGATATTGGAACCTCACGCCATCTCTTCTTCTACCTCTATTTTCCTGAACTTCATCTACAAAGTCCCAGTGCTGACACTTTCTCTTCGTGCATTTTCTTTCGATTAGCCTTTCCAATATTCTTGTCTGTTTAGCCTCTTAGTTCTCTTGCTTAGCCATTGCCAGGCTAAATCAAAATGAAGAAGATTACAAACAAGGGCCCTTCTCCTTCATAGTGTGAGGAAGTTGGGGAGGCATCTCCATGCTTGGGCATGTGTGTGAACCACCTGGCAGGAGCCTTCTTTACATGCAGATCTAGTTCAGCTTGGGCTGCAGCCTAGGAGAGCCTGTAGCTTCAGATCCAGGAACCACATGGAGAAGATCTGGGGCTCAGAACAGCCACAGTGGAGACTCTGAGATAAGGCATGTTGTCAAAACAAAACTAGACACATGCCCTGAACACTGGGGCAATGTCTGCTTCTTTTCTTTTCTTTCTTTTTCTTTTTCTTTTTTTTTTTTTTTTTTTGACTTAGCCTGATATGCAGTCCACCCTATTTGGTGTTTTTCCCTGATGATAACAAGTCTAGCAAGGTCTAACTATGTGTCTTTTCTCTCTGTTCCTGTCCCCTCGTAACACTTGAAATGTCTGAGGTGCCATATTTCTGAAAACAGCCCCATTTATTCCAGATGTGCATGCATTTGGCATGTGATTTATGTGAAACCAGAGGCATCTGAGTGCTTTTGTCTGACCCTTACCATCTTCAGAGATCCATTCTTCACTCCCAAGTACATCCTACCGCACATTTGGCCATAACTCACTTCTGGCAGGCCAGTTTGGATCTTAATCACAGCTCCTAAAGCTTTAGTTAACATAGCTTCATCCGTGAACTTAATCGGCAAGCTCTCCACTCCATCACTGCAGCCATCGATCAAACGACAGCCACTAAATCATACAAGAGCTCTGGCTGATCCCTGGAAATAATGCCCGCTCTTGACATTGAGCTATCCAGGGGAACGGGTTTCTAGTCCTTTTGGAAAGACTTACTTACCAGTGCTATTTAAACTGAGTTACTTCAGAATAGTTCAAAACAATTTAAAGGCATTTCTTTTTGATAATAAAAATACCTGCCTTTTATTTTAAAATGTAAAAATCTGGAGGCCTATAATATGACAAGTGGAAGTGATTTATTTCCCTTTATTTCCCTATCCTCTTTAAAGGTACCCTTTAAATAGTTTTTATTTACATCTTATCTATAACATTAACTGTTAGATGTGTACCCATGTTCTTTACCCAATCCCAGTTTCCTTGCACACTAAATGAGCTCTGACACTAGCTAACACTCATATACTATATACAGTAGCAACTATTATTGCTGGGATGATGCAAATGTTGACAACAAGTTCTCTGTGAGCTTTCTTCCCTTGTTCAAAAATCCCCAATGAGTTGTCAACATTCAAGCGATGCTGATGGGAACTCTGCCATCTGGGATCTTTAAGTGACAGTGTGACTTAGAATTTGTCCATTGGTTTGTCTAGCTATAGATCATAATTAATTCTAATCGTGGACTTGATGAATCCTAGATCTCGTGGAAATAGAGTGGCACTGTAGGCAGCACCATTTCCTGGGTTTGTGCCCTGAACTGTACGGGTGAAAAGGTGAGCTGAGCAGGCACATGTGCATCGTCTCTCTGCGCATGACTGTGGATGCACCCAGCTGCTTCAAGTTCTTGCCTCAACTCCCTGGAATGATGGGCTGCAACCTGGAAGTGTAAGTTTGACAAACCCTTTCTCCTCTAAGGTGATTTCTCTTGGGGTGTCTTATCATAACAGCAGAATGTATGCGGCGTAATAACCAGGCTAGCTTAATATGAAACAGCAAATTTTAATGAAGGGATAGCTTACAACACCAGGGATCGAGCGATGGGCAGGAAATACAAAAAGGACCAGAGTGGGGCTCACACCAGCCAGATTTATATGTAAACATTAGCTGGAGGCGAACATGCCTCCCCCCCATTGGGCTGGGCTTCCCCTACAGCAAAAATGTAAATAGGACACTAAACACATACAGTATAAAAGCCATGGACAAAATGTATCTTCATTGGAATTTGTTACTAACGTGTTCCATGTGGTTGGTTTTGAAAGCAAAATAAAGCGCAACTTAGTACTACATCTATAATGATGATGTTTAAGAACTGGTGTGAGGATACTTTTTGCATTTCATGTTTCTAGATATCAGCCCTTGTTCCCTTGCTCCATCTAACAACTGAAGTTAGGAAGTTGTATCTTAGAACCAGAAATCCATGTTTATAGTTGGCTGTTTAACATATTCTGACAAAATGTATGTATGTGTCTGAAAGTGTTCATATGTTCATATGCGTTTACAACAACTATCTGCAAGGTTAGACATGGAAGAATACAAGACAACACTGCTGGGAAACAGCCATTACTATAATAAGCATCTGGCCGGGCAGTGGAGGTGCACGCCTTTAATCCCAGCACTCGGGAGGCAGAGGCAGGCAGATCTCTCTGAGTTCGAGGCCAGCCTGGTCTATAGAGTGAGTTCCAGGACCGCTCCAAAGCTACAGAGAAATTTTGTCTTGAAAAAACCAAATAATAATAAATAAATAAATAAAAACTAAGATAAACCAATTATAAGAAGAAAAGCTTATTTTTACCTTTTTAGATTCTTAAATTTTATTGTACTGGATTACATCTCATGTAAATATATAATGTTTTTGAACATATCCCACATATACCCCAACACTCTCTTTGCTCTCCTTCCCTGCCCCCATTCATCCCCTTTGTTCCACCAGACAGTTTCGTCTTTACTTTCAAATCTTTTCTACCCATATGATCTTGTAAATATTTAACATGTAGGATTCACAAATGAAAGGCAGTGTGGTGTTTGTCTTTCTGAGCTTGACTTAATTTAATATGATGATCGTCACTTTTCCTGAAGATGACATAACCTCTTTCTTCATTGCCAAAAAATGTGTCATTGTGTATATAAACCATATGTTCTTAACCATTCCTTGCATTACAGACATGTAGGCTGGTTCTATAACTTGTGGACGGTACTACAGTGAACGCAGGTGGGCAAGCATCCCTGTGATGTTAACTTTGGATCTTCCTTTAAAAAAGAAATCAAAAACAAAAACAGGCATGGTACAACTGAATCATGTGGTAGGCCTACTAGCATTTTGAGGAACCAGCATGCTAATTTCCATAGGGACTAGATTAATTTTACATTGTCACCCTCAGGGTATAAGGGTTTCTGTGCTAGGATTTTCTTAAAGAACAGAACTGATACAATGTGTGTATGTGTGTGTGCATATACATACATTTGTGTACACATACGTGTGTGTGTGTGTGTGTGTGTGTGTGTGTGTGTGTGTGTGTGTGTGTGTGATTTATTAAAGTGGCTTACAGGCTATGATCTGAGTGCCCAACATTGGCTGTCTCTTAAAGGAAAGACCAACATGTGAGATTGGATGTCTCAATAGACCCATTCTGGTGCTGGCATCCCAGGGAAGTCCAAAAGAGCTTCCGGTCTTCAGTCTATGTGGGAGTCCAGAAGAAGCGGGTTCTAATACCAGGAATGCTTGAGCAACAGGACAGGTGAACTTGCCAGGAGAGTGGGGGCCAGCAGAGAAAAGGCAAAAGCTTCCTTCTGCTGTGTCTTTTATGTGGGCGGACAGCAGAAGGTGTGGTCCGGATTTAGGTTGGGTCTCCCCACCTCAAATGATCCAATAGCGAAAATTCCTCACAGGAATTCCTTGGGGGTTTCAGTTGATTCCAGATACTGTGAAGATGACACCAAGATCAGCCTTTCATCACAATTTCCTTTCGTCCACACCCTCCTGAGCATCAGTTGTCTTCTGGTTTATTGATGGCTGCCGTTCTGACTGGAATGAAACAGATTCTCAGTTTAGTTTTTAATTTGCGTTTCTGCAACGGCTAGGGATGTTCACCATTTTTCATGGTTATTAGCCATTTGAATTTTATCTTTGGATAACTGTTTGCTCATTTCATTAGTCCATTATATTGATTGTGCTGTTTTATGGTTTCTATAGTTTTGGGTGTAGCATGGTAAAGACCCAGAGACAAAAATTGGGGTTCAACCTGAAGGTCAGAAAAGCAAAGCACTGCCACTGGCTCTTACCTCTACCTCAGTCTGAAATGGAAACCCTGCATCTAGGAATCTCAGGATATGTGTGAGAGCTGTCTCCTCCCATTTTATATACCTCCCTAGTGCTGGGATTAAAGGTGAGCACCACTACAGTCTGGTTTCTGTGGCAAACTAGTGTAGATTAAAGATGTGTGTCACCACTGCCTGGTCTGTAAGGCTGACCAGTGCAGCTCTTTTACTCTCTGGACTTCAGGCAAGCTTTATTTATTAAAATGCAAATGAAATATCACTACATTGGGTATATAGCTTTTAAAATTCTTTGTATATTCTAGATATTAATGTTTTGTCAGACATATAGCTAGCAATGATGAGAAAAGGCTAATTTTGTCTCACAGTTTTAGAGACTCCAGTCCATCATTTATTGGAGCCTTTGTTTGGGAGAAGGAAGCATAGCACGGTGGTAGCAGGTGTCTTCATGGGTGCAGGCTCCTTTAAGAGGTCTGAGGCATCCGATCTCCCTGGAACTGGACTTGCAACTGATATGTGCTGCCTGATGAGGGTGCAGGGAATTAAACTCTGAAACTCTGGGTGAGCCATCTCTCTAGCCATCTTCCATTAGAATCATTTTAAGTGTTTTAGATGGACTTATTTTATGTGTATTAGTGTTTTGCTTGCATGTATGTGTACTATATGTAAATGTGCCTGGTGCCTACAGAGGTCCAAAGAGAGTGTTAGATCACGTTGGAACAGGAGTCATGGATGGTTGTAGTTACTGTTAGGGTGCTGAGACAAAACCCCAATCCTCTGCAAAAGCAACAAAGTGTTCTTAAACACTGAACTAGCTCTCTACCCATTTGAAAAATTATTTTTTTTAGTTGAAAAATTATTTTTAAACACTGGCCATTGGAACAATTCAAGATCCAAAGCACAGTGGAGGTATTCTTGAGAGGCAGGAGAGCGTTATGAATTAGTTATAGTTTTCTTATCTCTGTAACAAAATATTTGACAGAAGCAGCTTAAAGGATGGCAGGTTGGTGGTGCTTCAGTGTTTTACAAAGATTTGTCAATGATTGTGGGTACAGCACGGTGGAAGGAGCCTGTAGCAGAGGCTCATGTTAGCAGACTGGGAAACTGAGAGCATAGGCCAGAATCACACATAAAGTGTCAATCCTCGTGACCTACTTATGCCAGCCAGACCCTAGCTCCTAAAGGCTAAACAAGCTAGCAGCAAGTATTTAAAGTGTGAGCCTTTGGAGAAATTCCAGAGCTAAGCCATAGCACATTCTCATGATGAAAAAAAGATCATGTAAGGAAAAAAAAAAAAGACCTAGCAAAGTTTAAAAATTCAAAGAATAACAAAATAGCTGGTTTTGTATTTTTTTTTTTTGTTTTTTTTTTTTGGTTATTTTTGAGGGAAGCTTCTTGTCCTTCAGAAATGCCACAGAAAAGCACATATCTGTTTCTACAGGGCATGTTTGAAAATCCTCGAGTCAGAAAAGGGCAGAGAAAGTGGAAGCAGCAATGGTTCAGACATGGAGACAGTGTGCTGACAGGCGCCCATGATGGGCAGAAGGGAACCTTCGCTCTGGGCCTTTTTCTATTTCCTCTCTTCTTGCTTTTTCATTGTGCACCTTGCTCTCCTCCTTAGAGCTCCACCGAAGTGGCTTGCTCACTTTTTTATCTTTCTGTTTCCTTTTCTCTTCATTTTTCTTTTCCTTCTCAGACTAACTTCTTCCCCTTTAAGTGTCAATGAAATCCATGGCCGGGAAGCTCTGTTACTCTGTCTCTTCCGGGTGTCGCCAACTAGACCTCCCTGTCTAATGCGGTTTTCCATCTCACTCTCTCCTCTCACGTCCCTACCAGGTCATTATAATAAGATTCGCAACAGAAGGACAATGTCCTCGCTCTCTTTTTCATAACCAACGATTTAATTCCATTTTTGATGAAAGGAGAATTATCTACAGTTTGTTGTGCTTCTTCACGTGATGTCCTAAAGGGATCGACTCTGAGAGATGTGTTTTATGCCCAAACTGTCCTCTGCCCAAAGACTTGCCGCGCAGGCTTTGGTGGGGGCCTCTGACGATCTGTTTATTTCAGTTGTTTTGTTCACTTTCCTGATGCTAATTTTCATATCTTTTGTGGCCACCCCAGCTGAATTCTAGCTGGAGCTGCACAGCCCACAAAGCTATGGGCAGTTTTGTCAATTGTGGATACAAGGACAAAAAGTGTCAAGAGTCTCCCAGTCTGCACAGCTGTGTCTTTACTTAGTCTCTCTTGTCCCGTGTCTACTCCCTCCAGTCCCTGCAGGGTAATCTCCTGTTAGACTCTGCTGTAACAGTATTGTTAAGGAAACAATACACAGAAACACACTCTACTGGTGACTGTAAAACTCTGATCCGGCCATAACCACGGTACTATACCCATGTCTATTAGTTTTCAACAGAGAAAATGATGTCAGAAATTCTTACTCTGCACACTTCAGAGACAAAATGAGGTTATACAAATGCACAGTTTGCAGGAATATGATTGACGCCATTGTGGTTTGTGTGCTCAGTTTCTGTGATAAATGACAAGCTACTAAAAAATACATTTAAAAGAGGGGAGAAAACCTCAGGACTATATTACACAATGGTCCTTAAAGTCAGCCTTGAGTCCATCTCCCCCAATCTACTTCCTAACACTACTCACGAAGATATATTTTGGCTGTCCCACTGAAAATTTTGGGACACATTATTATTTTTCAAATAAATGAAAATAAAGAAAAAACATACTTAGAATGTCATTCTTATAACAAACATCTTAGATGACTGTCTCGGTGTCTTTCTTTTTCAACACAGTGGATAACAGCTCTGCTCTGTGAGGTTAGGGGAATCTGTCATCTTCTGTGATGTTTTAGGGTTGAGAGTGATTAGAAAGTGTGGAAAACCAGAAGAATTGAAAGACCTGCTCAAATTCCACAGGAAGTTCTAAGCAGCCCCTGGTCCAGAACAAAGACCTGTGTGGGAGGTCCTTCTGTCTATGTGTTGCTCTTATTGGTTAGGTTAATGAATAAAGAAACTGCCTTGGCCTGTTGACAGGGCAGAACTTAGGTAGGCAGGGAAAACTAAAAGGCATGCTGGGAGAAAGGAGGCAGAGTCCAGAGAGATGCCGTGGATCTGCTGCCGGAGATAGACATGCTGAAACTTTGCTGGTAGGCCATGGCCTGGTGATGATGTACAGACTAATAGAAATGGGTTAAATTAAAATGTAGGAGTTAGCCAATAAGAAGCTAGAGCTAATGGGCCAAGCAGTGATTTAATTAATACAGTTTCTGTGTGGTTATTTCAGAGCAGCCGGGATGTACAAGTGGCCTCCCTGCAACAGACCTGAACTCAAAGACAGTTGTCTCTTAGCTCCCTTGAAACTCATCTGTTCTGGTCAATATCCATTTCACACCAGCATGCTGGTTGAGCACGGGGAGCTAAGCTAGGTCCCTATCACCATGAAAACAATGATAAACTCATTGTAAATAACACTCTTTTTTTCTCATTTTTATGTTCTGAACTTGAAAGTCTTGTTTCTAGAGCCCAGTGGGCTCAGAATGAATGGTAGCTGTGTGACTCTGGACCACTTACTCTACCTTTACCTGACTCCAAACTCCTTTTCAGCCAAATGTGGGTATTTGCAGTATCTGCCATAAGTCAGCAGTGAACATTATAGAAGTCAATTCATATCACACATGTAGGACAGTATTTTGGCATATTTTAAGTGTGAGGTTGGGAGAAGAGAGATTGATTTGAGATCCTTATAACGAGCAACTATTACTATAAAAATGTTGAGCAGCAGAAGTCTCATTTGGGAACTTACATTTCACTTGTTAAATGGGGTTTACATTAGGCCTTCTCTAAATATTTTAATAGCTTTAATGAAATGGTAAGTGAGGTTTGTAGACAAGACAGGGCAGGAAATTTTGAGCAGGGTGTAGTACAAGAAAGGGTTGAATCTGAGAGTTGAATCCAAATGTGGTTCATGCAGCAAGTAGGTTGAGTCAGGGTTGCAAATGGACTTAAACCAATTTCTGTATTCATGTTTGTCAAGCTCGGTTAATGATTGTAGCACCTGACAAGGAACCTTGGGTAAGAAGCCTATGTCACGTTCCCTATAAATCCTCATACCCAGAGGTACTTTATTAAAGAGAACAGGCCCAAACCAATCTCTGCTATACTTACAAACATTTGCTAATAACTCTTTCCTGAGATCCTTCCCTTGACAACCCTGGCCTCTGTTGTTTTGGTTCTCCACCTGACTCTGTCTGTGGCAAGGATACTTGGAGACAACTTGGCTACCATATGAGGTAGCATTGACTATCTCCTTGCACCAGGGAGCAGAAGGAGTCCTGACATGGGTCTACACCTGAGTGAAAGCTCTCTCTGAAGCAGCGCTGGTTGGCTAGCCGTCTCTCTAGTATCTCCTGCCTCATCTCTGTAAACGGAAAAGCTCTTTCCTTCCATTTTAATATCTTAAATATCATTCACTTGGCCAATGAATGAGTCATTTCCAGCATCTATTACACTAATTTGCGAATCCTCTGGTGTAGCTCTCAGAGTATTTGAAATGCCCGGCTGTGGAGCTTCTTCACTATAAAGTCCTAATTAAAATCTTTCAAAGGCTAATCTGATTAGTGTTTTTCACAGCTAACCACCTGATTCTAGAGTCCAGATTAGACTTAATTTATATCCATACAGCAGTCTGTTCCACTATGTATTGAGACATTTTCATGCTAATTATGCTAATTATGATGGAATAAGTGGTTGCAGTTGAGGGTTTTGGGAGCAGCGGGCACAGAGGTTAAAATGGACTTTGAGCCATTCATGTTTCTGTTTTCCCCCAGATCTTCTAATTCTCCTTTGGTATAACAAACACCCACACAGGAACAGTACCTCGTCATTCTCTCCCCCTCCCCAATTGGTGTCTCTTATTGATGCTCATTTTTGTTTTTGCCTCTCTTCAGGAGAAAATAATAATTACTTTAGTTCTCAATTTCTCATTTTCTTTTGCTGAGATTAAAAAATAATTTGAAAACGTTTCAAATGTATCTTGCACATAAAAGAGAATACACACTGACAGGAGCGACTTACACCTGTAATCCCACCATTCAGGAGGCTGCAGTAGGAGGATCCCATTGAATTCAAGGCTATCCCGGTCTAGCTAGTGAATTAGAGACCATCCCAGGATATACAAAGAGATCCTGTATCAAAAACAAACAATACATACCACATACCCCCCACATATTCCATGCACATGAGAATATATAAAAGGTATTTATATAGTTTAAAGAGTCAAAATAATATGGCTACCAAGAAACAAAATCCTATTTACCTCTTAAAGTCACAATCTTCTTCCCAGTCAAAAATCTTTCCTGCTTTTTGCTATTCCCCAAATAAATACATTATTGTTTTTTTATTAATCACTCTACCCACATTTTTCATCTTCTTATGTATTAATTAATAGCTTGATTTTTGAAAATCAAGAGAAAACAAGTTTGGCTATGTTAGAAGAAGGTCTCAAGAAAATAAGAAAATAAGTGTCCCCCAATTGAGACACTTGGGCCAGGTTCTGACATCAGCTGATAGAGAAGCAAAAGATTTGGACTTCTCTGTATTTTCTACTAAGTCAGCTGTGGCTTCCTTGGAGGAGTATGTTAAAGCAGAACTGTCCTTTACAAGAAAATATCCTCCATATGACAAAAGGGAAAACAGAGAGAAGGGACTTATTAGCGGGATGCTCTCAGTAGCTAGGTACTCCTGGCAATTCTACCCTTCCTACCATCATCAAAAGCCTTAGAAATTCCGTGTCCTTTGGATCGTGATCAAATCTGGAATAGCTATCTATCTGCTATCCTTGGATAGTGATCAAATCTGGAATAG
>NW_004949099.1:7398305-7411236 GCF_000317375.1 Microtus ochrogaster | reverse complement strand
CTGGAATAGTTAGCTATCTGCTATCCTTGGATAGTGATCAAATCTGGAATAGCTAGCTATCTGCTATCCTTGGATAGTGATCAAATCTGGAATAGCTATCTATCTGCTATCCTTGGCCATCGCCATGAGATCATCACTGCTACCCTGGGACTCTGTTCTTCGTCCTTTGTCTCTCTCCTGAGACTGTTGTCCTTGCATCTAATTTCCTTCTCTTGGCTGGCTTTGGAAGAGCAGGTACCTTTTGTTTTCTGACAATGTACATTATGTAAATGTGATCCTTTTAACTTCACCAGATAGTTTAGCTGGACATGAAATTCTAGGCCAAAAATCTCCCTTGCTCTAGGACCATGTTGAAAAGTTGTGTGTTGTTCTGTTTCTGAAATCCTGTAGACTCTTACCATTGTCCTCAAAGATGTATATTTTTAAACTTTAAATTAGTTCTTTGATAATTTCATAAAGTGTTATTTTGATCGTATTCTTCCCTCCCCTAACCTCGCAGATCTACCCATCCAATTAGTGTCTTCTTCTATTTTGGTTTTTACACCTACCAAGTCCAATTTTCAATGCCAGTACAGTCTGTGTCCTCCCACTGAAGCATGTTGATTTACCAGGGCCGATACTATTAAAGAAAACTGACTCTCCTTCTCCCAGCAGCTCTCAACTACAATACCTGCTAGGGTGGAACTTTGTGTCTCCTCCATGCTGGGATTTGGTCTGGCTTGAGCTCTCCCAGGTCTTGTGCATGTTGCCACAAACTGAGTTCATACTTGCAGTTGCCCTGTTTAGTACAGAAGACACCATTTCCTTGGAGTCACCTACGACCTCTAATCTTCGACCGTTTTTGTCCTCCCTTTCTGTGATGATACCTGAGCCTTGGTTGGAGGAGGTATCAAATAAATGCCATATTGAAGACGGAGCAATCCATGGTTTCTTATTCTCTGTGGCTTGACTGGTTGTGGGTTTCTTTGTTAATCACCATCTACTGCAAATAAAGGCTTCTCTGGTAAGTGCTGAAAGATGCATTAATCTACGGACTTAAGGACAAATCATTAGAAGTCAGTTCAATATCATGTCCCTTTAGCAGAATGGGAGTAGTATGTCCTCCCTGCAGTCTGTGGGACCTGCAGAGTCATGGCTCTCCTGGATTTGCTAAGGCAGCTCCTCTTCAGTCATCTGCTTTCAAACTACCAAAACACTACAGTCTTTTCTTGTTTTCCCATTTTTATAGGATTATAGATTTTAAAACTACTCCTAATTTTCTCCTTCTGAAATTTTGGGAAGGTTAATAACATATGTAGTCAGTCTATCATTCTGACTCAAACAATCCCACACTTCTCCAGTCTGCTTTTGGCTCTGGGATCTGTTTCTGTCACTCCAATAGAAAAGATCACATGGGACCTTGTGGTCTCTTTGGCGTCTACTTGGATAGCTGTGTTAGGCAGTCATCTCACTGACCCTGTAGACACCATCTGACACGAATGCTCACTTCTTTTGGGAAGCACTGTCCTTGTTTCTGCATTGTGACTTTGTCATTTCTCCTACCTCCACTAGCTAGCTCCACTTGCTGGCTGGCTTCTTCTGAACCAAGCTGTAAACCTGGGTCCCTGTTGTAATCATTGTCTGCTCAGTGTCAGTAAGCTGATTACTATGTCCTAAAGAAAACATGTCCATTGATACTTCATAAGCTCTTATCTCTATCATTATTGATCTCTCCTCTAGGGTTTAGTAAGAAATTATTCACTTTTCTGTTAACAACTTTTTTCAGCTGATACAATATAGTTTGTTGTAGATCACCTTATATCTTTATTTTCATCTTGTATTTTAAGCAGTAGTAAGGAAGCATTTCTGTTTGTTTTCTTCCCCATCATTCGCTGGGCATAGTACTTGTCTCATGGCACGGAATCAGTAGTGCATAGTGGATGAGTAGGTAGACACACATTTATATACACACAATCACAGAAACATGACCTGGATCTGACCCCCATAGAATTTCGTTTCCACCCTAGTGTTTCATTTCTCTCTGCTGGAATTGGGCACGTTTCAGATCAGTGAAGACTGGCATGCATCGCTGCCCATGTTTGTGGGGTTTTTGTTTGTTTGTTTGTTTCTGTATACCCCAAAGTTCAACTACTTAGCAACATACATTTAAATTGTACAGAAAGAAGTCATCAATTATATTAGAAGTGTTAGTAATTTTATTTCTAAGGGAAAAAAATGGTTCAGTGTATTTTTAAGAAAGAAAACAAAACCACCCAAATTAAAGCGTTTAATTCCCCCAATCCAAAATTTAGAAAGAAATGTAGTTCTTACTTTCATGTCTCATAATTTTGATAAGGAAGAAAAGACACCATAATACGAAGTAAGCACTGATGCGTGAATTTTGGCCCAGTTCTCCAGCCGGTGTTAACTCCTGACAACTTTATATGTTATAGTACCCTTTGAGGGATCCAAGCCACCTAAAACGGAGCACTAGGGGATTTCCAACAGCTTGATATTTCAAACTCCTTTAGTGTTCCAGATTGCCTAAGGATGGTGAGGTAAAAATTATTAAAAAGAAAACAATGCTTTCCCAGGCCATATGATATGGCAAGCCGGTGTTCCTTGTTCCGAGAAGAAGCACCTCCCACGCGGTTGAATCGGCCTGGCTTTCTCATGTGTTGAAATCATATGGTGGATTCCCAGGCTTGCGTCACTGTCTCTGATGACTGTACCTGTGTCTGAAGTGTGTTCAGCTGGGCTCAGATTAAAGCCAGCTCAGTACAAAGAGTCCTTGAACACTGTAGCTGTACCATCGGTGGGGAGAGGGAGAGAGAGCGCGTGCCGTGTCAGCTTAATAGTTACTGATAACGTTTTGCTCTTTGCCATTCATTATCCGTGACATTTCAGTCACATACATCTGAGGAGCTGCTGTAGCACATGGGCTCCTCTGGACCCTGCATGGTGTAGTGCACCAGCAGAGAAGAGGGCAGAGGGTAGAAAACAAGCAAATAAACACATTAAGATACAAATGCTTCTTCAATTCTAATTTTTATATTTGAGTTTATACTATAATTATATAGTTTTCCCCTTCTCTTCCCCCCACAATCCGTTCCATGTACCTCCCTTGCTCTTTTTCAAGTTCATGGCCTTGTTTCCTTTAAAAATATATATCTAAATATATATAGATCTTTTAAAAATACATTAAGACTACATATATATAATACACACACATATATGTGTATATATGTATATATATATTCTTGAATATTTAAACACAGCCTAGTCCATCAGTCTAAGGTTACTTGTTTTCAAGGATGACCATTTGATATTTGATAACCAATTAGTGTGCTCTTCCCTAGAGAAGACTAATTCTCCTGTTCTCATTTAAGTACCATAGTTCATTGTCTAAGGTTGGGACTCCTGGGGGAGTTCTCCCTTCTGCATTAGGATGCCTACTGGTGTATCCTTGTTCCAGTAATATTGAGGGAGGCATCTTGGTGATACTTCATGGCTCTAGTGTCTTCGATATTTCTGGGAGGTAACACTCTCTCAGCAAACTTCTGTTCCTCTGGCTTTTACAGTCTCTCTGCCTCCTCTTCTGCACTGATACCTATACACCTCCTCTTCTGCACTGATACCTGTGCCTTAGGTGCAGAAACTGTCGGAAAATTATACTTCGTGTTTTAGAAAGAATGTGGGAATCTTCAGACCAAGGTGGTCATGGATAAGCTCTGCGGGGATGTTCTTCCAGGTGAAGATGTGGAGAAGAACCAGCAGACAGTCTTCCCAAGACCTAGAAAGAACATCTGGTGAGGAAATGGAGCGCCAAATCTAAAGCATTGCAGAGATTAGTGTATGGCAGAGTTGAGCAACCAACATGTAAGATGGTATTTAGAGGTGATGTTTGGAACCATGAAGGGAGCTTGGATCTTGCTGGGTGTTGTGTCCCGGAGACCTTCTCTTAGGTCATTAAAACCTTCCAACCAATTGGACATTTTAAAGGATTTCTATGACAATGCTGCATTTTCATTTTCTTGTTTTTGGCTCATTTTCTGATGGGCGTATATTGAAACTCTGCAAAAATTCTATATATTTTAATTAAAACTCTCAAATTGCTGAGGTCTCAGAGCAACCAGTTAAACTGAAATATGAGGAAAAGCAAGGACCTGTAAGAGGACATGGTCTGTGAGCCAATTCAAGCTGCCAGAAACTTCAATTAAAATTGTAATGAATGATCTCAAGGCAGAGGGTGACTAATATGTATATGAAGAGCACCTAGAAGCTGTAAGTCCAAGGTGGACTCTATAACTCTCATGCTTTCCCCCACAACCTCACCAAGTACTCATGAAAAAGATAGGGACAGTCCAAACGTCCTTGGTGAGGTGGGGACAGTAACTCCTGAGAAGGCATAAAGCACAACCAGGAAGTCCTGCTTTGGTGGACTAGCAGGCAAGGAGATTGGACAATATATATAAGGTTAATGAGAAGCAGACAGAATGCAATATCAGGTGATGAACTTCAGTATAAAAATAGGGATTACAGAGAGCAATCAAATGGAGATGCTAAAAGTGAAAAAACATTAAAAAATAGTCTTTGACAAATGTATCGTTAAACTCTATACAGTGAATAGATTTGGAGAAATTAAAGACAGGCAATAGAAATTACCCTATCTGAAACATTACCAGAAAGAGAAAAATATAAATAAGTAAGCAAATAGCACCCAAAACTTGTGGGAAAATATCAAATGATGACTAATATCACATAGCAGGATTTCTAGGAGAAATAAAGGGACGCAGAACAACTAATATTTTAAATACGTGTCTGAGATTTTTCTAAAATTGCTGATAGATGTCAAATTACAAATTTAAAGGGCTTTGAGAGTACCAATAAAGACTTGAGTAAAATCTTATGACCATAATACTTAAAATTTTGAAAGATAAAGAAATCATGACCATAATAAAAAAGAAAAGAAACATCATGTGAAGATGAACAAAGCCAGGGAAGCTCTCATGACTACACTGCAGGCCACCGTGACTCACATCTTTAAATTACCAAATCATAAAAATAAAATAAAAACCAAACACTTGCCAACTCTGAATTCTATGCCCAGCAAAAACTTTCAAAAATGAGAGATTTCTTTCTTCAGACAAACAGAAATGAGAGAATTCATTAGCATCCTACTTAAAAAAAAAACACTGAAGGGAATTTCTATTTATAGAAAGAAGCAAATACCTAATAAAAATCAGATCTATATGAAAAAATGAGGATATGTAGAATTTCAATGTGTGTAAAGATAAAATTGTTTCCTTCTCGCTTTAAATTTTTCTACTAGAAAATGTATTGTTTAAAACATATGAATAAAGAAATACATAAAATAATATTGAGAGGAGGAAAGGGAAGCTGGAATATAGTTTTAAGTTCTTTGCATGCTTTGTGAAATATTATATATTATTCAAAGGTAGACTAATTAATTAAATATATACTATGAACTCTAGAGCTACCACAAATTATTTTAAGAGAAATATCGGAATATCCCAGATTTAATTTTTAATTTAGTAAATAACTATCAATAAGTTACTACCTGAATCTTGGTATGTCTGACAATTTATCTCTACTGTCAACTTGGCAGGATTTGGAATCACTTAGGAGGCATACTCCTGGGTGTGTCTTGAAGAACTTTCAGAGAAATTTAGCTGAGAAAGTGAAACCTACCCCAGATGTGGGTAGCACCATTCCTTAGGCTCTGCTCCCGGACTGAATACCAAGGGAATAGGGGAAATGTGAGCTCACATCAGCCTTCATTTCTGCTTCTCGACTGTGGAAGCAGCCTGATCAACTGCCTCACTCTTATGCCCTGTGACCCCTCATAACGGACTGCATCCTTATACTGTGGGCTCGCATAAGCCCCTCCCTTCCTAAGTGGCTGTGGTTCCATATTTTGTCACGGTAATAAAAGAGTAACAAATACAGAAATCTTCGGTAAATTTTAAGACAGTCATGGGGTCCTGATGTCAGAGAGATGTGGGGAGAAATATCAGGTGTAGAAGTGAGTCAGGAGGCTACTAGTGGCCACGTGTGGTGAACTGGATGGAAATCGTGGCAACTGAGGTGGAGGCAGTAGATGGATTAGGATAATAGTTAGATGTTGAATATATCACATTTGCATATGACTTTCAGGTGGAGGAGAATGATTAATCAAGGACAAAGAGGATTTTAAATCAACTATTGATTAAATTATGCTTTTCAAGTGTGTGTGTCTGTGAATTTACAAGCAGAGCACAGAAACATAGGATATTTTTCTTTTACCAATCTTAAGCATTATTTGCACCCGTTTGTTGATTTTTGGATTCTTTCTACTCTGACAAACTGAGTGGTGATGTAAACCTTTTAAAGGCACAGAAGAGGAATATTTTGAGGAGTAGATGAGGATAGACATAAGGTGTTGTGCTAGGCTATTTCCAATGATTGTTTTGTGTCTTTCCAAAAGACCCTCTTGTCTAGTTGCCCTTATCTCTCTCCAGCTGGAGGGAAGCAAGGATGCTCATGGCGGTGCCCTGGGGTTTCTGCTGTTTGTGCTGCTACATGGCAACTGCAATCGTAACGTGCTCCTAAGTACAGAAATTGCATGTGTGTGCGCGCACACGCACACACACACAGAGGTAACAGCTAACAAGCATGCAAACACAGAGAGAGAAAGCTAACAGCTAACAAGCATGCAATAAATGCTAGATGAATAAATGAGTTGGAATGATTTTTAATTTGCTAATGTTTCCCAGTGTTGATAAAATATCATTTTTCATAATTGATAGGAGTACAAAAACATTCATTACCCAATTGCACGGGAGATATAAATGATTATTTCCTTGGTTACAAAATGTCTCCTTTGATGTGATCCCGACTCTTACTGGCTGGGGAGAGTGCCATAAGTTGGCTAGCTGGGATGGAAAGACAGAAAGATTTTAGAGAGTATAACTAAGCCATGGAGGCCTTTGTTTCCTGAGCTCTGGGTGCAACCACAGAGTTTCACACTAGATACTATCCACACACTTCCAAACAGGCCCTATTCCACTGTGTGACTACACTGTGAGACACTTGCAGAGATGTCTCCCTGAGAACAACAGTGAAGGCTGTACTGGTTATGCTTGCATAATTATGGTCAAAGTACTGATTGTAAACAAATTAAGGGAAGAAATAATCCCTGTGTCTCATGGGTTTTAATGAATTTCCATGCAGCATAGTGGGGGAGGCATGCAGAACAGCTCTAGTCACCTAGGCAGGCAGGTGAAATGGTGGCTGTTCACGTGGTGGCATACCACAGGATGAGAGCCAAAAGGCCAGTCCTAGTGACCTACTTCTACCAGCCAACCCCCACTCCGTAACAGTTCTACAGCTTTCCCAACCAAATAAGCAAATATTCCACATGTGCGTTTGTGGGAAACAGTTAAGATCTAACACAGGTTTATTTTTTTTTGATTTCTTTTTTTTTTAAATTTTATTTATTTATTAAGGATTTCTGCCTCCTCCCCGCCACCGCCTCCCATTTCCCTCCCCCTCCCCCGATCAAGTCCCTCTCCCTCATCAGCTTGAAGAGCAATCAGGGTTCCCTGACCTGTGGGAAGTCCAAGGACCGCCCACCTCCATCCAGGTTTAGTAAGTTGAGCATCCAAACTGCCTAGGCTCCCCGAAAGCCAGTATGTGCTGTAGGATCAAAAACCCATTGCCATTGTTCTTGAGTTCTCAGTAGTCCTCATTGTCTGCTATGTAAGTCCGGTTTTATCCCATGCTTTTTCAGACCCAGGCTAGCTGGTCTTGGTGAATTCCCGAAAGATCATCCCCATTGTCTCAGTGTGTGGGTGTACCCCTCGCGGTCCTGAGTTCCTTGCTCATGCTCCCCCTCCTTCTGCTCCTGATTTGGACCTTGATATTTCTGTCCAGTGCTCCAATGTGGGTCTCTGTCTCCTTTCATCGCCTGATGAAGGTTAATATTCAGGAGGATGCCTATATGTTTGTCTTTGGATTCACCTTCTAATTTAGCTTCTCTAGGATCGCGAATTATAAGCTCACTGTCCTTTATTTATGGCTAGAAACCAAATATGAGTGAGTACATCCCATGTTCCTCTTTTTGGGTCTGGCTTACCTCACTCAGGATGGTGTTTTCTATTTCCATCCATTTGTACGCAAACTTCAAGAATTCCTTGTTTTTTACTGCTGAGTAATACTCTAATATGTATATATTCCATACTTTCTTCATCCATTCTTCCATTGAAGGGCATCTAGGTTGTTTCCAGGTTCTGGCTATTACAAACAATGCTGCTATGAACATAGTTGAGCATATACTTTTGTTGTATGAAAGGGCCTCTCTTGGGTATATTCCCAAGAGTGGTATTGCTGGGTCCAGGGGTAGGTTGATCCCGAATTTCCTGAGGAACCGCCACACTGCTTTCCAAAGTGGTTGCACGAGTTTGCATTCCCACCAGCAATGGATGAGTGTACCCTTTCTCCACACCCTCTCCAGCAAAGGCTATCATTGGTGTTTTTCATTTTAGCCATTCTGACAGGTGTGAGATGGTATCTTAAAGTTGTCTTGATTTGCATTTTCCTGATCGCTAAGGAAGTTGAGCATGACCTTAAGTGTCTTTTGGCCATTTGAAGTTCTTCCATTGAGAATTCTCTGTTCAGCTCAGTGCCCCATTTTATAATTGGGTTGATTAGGTTTAGACTCTGAGCCACATTTCCTAAATTAAAATATACATACCATAAAGAATGCAAAGACAATTACCATGTATATTTTACCTGTGGAATATCTACAGGAACTGTATAGAACAATCAAGATACAAACAACTGTAGCATCTACAAGCAAATTGGGTGAGGGGAACTGAAAAGTCTGGTATAATGAAGGTAGATCAAAACAGAATTACAGCTCAACTTTCGTTTTTGCCTTTATCTTTCATATGAGAAAAACAATTTAAATGCCATATGTTTGGGGAACAATGCTGTCTTTGGAACTAGATTGGCTAAAGATGTTTATTATATACTCTAGAGGACATTGTCAAAATATTTTTTAAAGGCATAACAATTGGCCTGGTGATATAGCTGTCACTAAAGAGCTTGCAAACATAAGGACCTGAGTTCAGATCCCCAGTGACCACGTACAAAAGCTGTCATGACAGTTCCCATGTATCAGCACTGGTGAGGTGGAGACAGATGAATCCCTGGGGCTTGCTGCCCAGCCAGTCTGGCCTATTGATAACTCTAGAGCCCAAGGAGAGACCGTACCTCAAAAAGCAAGGCGAGTGGCTTCTAAGGAACAATACCAGAGAGGGGTCTCTGGTCTCTACATAAATGCACACGTGTGCACATCATCCTCCCCACACAGGAAGAGAGAAAGGGGTGGGGGAGAGAGGAAATATAAAACTTGAGGTCTTCTATAATAATTATCATATTTCTTATACTTTTCATGAATACATTTTTTTTTAAAAAAAAAAATAAGTAAGGGCTGAGGAGACGCCTTATCAGTTATGAGCCCTGGATGCTAGAGGACATGGGTTCAATTCCCAGCACTCATATGTCAGTTCACAACTACATGGGGGTATAGCTCAGTGGAAGAGCATTTGACTGCACAACTACGTGAAACTCCAGTTCAAAGGAATCTTGTGCTCTCTTTTGATGCTCACAGGCACTACATGCATGTGGTATATAGGACATACATGTAGGCAGAACACTCATACACTTACCAAAAATAAGATAGTTTAAAACATTTTAATGGTCTCTTCTGAATTTTTTGTTTTTTGTTTTGTTTTGATTTTTCAAGACAGGATTTCTCTGTAGCTTTGGAGCCTGTCTTGGAACTAGCTCTTGTAGACCAGGCTGGGCTTGAACTCACAGAGATCTGCCTGCCTCTGCCTCCCAAGTGCTGGGATTAAAGGCGTGTGCTGCCACCACCTGGCTCTTCTGAATTCTTATCTCTACTTCTATTGGCAAAAGAACTGGTGTCATTAGTGACACAGAATCAGAACAAACCGGTGCTGACAGAGTTAATGAATTGAAAGGTCCAAGTGAGTGGCGTCCAAGTGGAAATGATTATGCAGACAAGTAAGAGTTATGTCCCACACATCCTGTCCTTGGCAGCCACAGTATAGACAGATGGCTCTGGTGCTCTGGGGTTCTGGGGTTCTGGGATAAGGAGACCATAGTATTTCCCAGGGACCTTATGCAACAACTTACTTATGTGAAATATGTCAACACCCTGAGGAGAAAGCAAGAGGTAGGAAATAGCATCTGCCTGTGTTGCATCTGAAGTTGGTTGGGTTGAGTGTTATCCTTATGCTGGTATTGCCCATTTCTCCAGGATGGCCTTGAATGAGAGCCTGACAGGCCAGGCCCTACTCATGTTCTTCTGGTAGTAACAGTGGGCATGTAAGATGCTTTTAATTTTCACACGTACAATCTTACTGAAGATCATTTTATATCATTCCTGAAATACATATGAACATTGGATTTCAATCGTAGATGGAACTTGCAACTGATTTCGCAGCACGCTGTAACCATAAAGAGCTGTGAATGTACGCCCCAGAACACGTCCTGTGTAATGAGAACAGTGTGTGTCTCTAAGCCGCCCATGTGTGAAGCCTGACAGATGATGGATGACTGGAGGAGGCCAGTTCTGGTCCAAGTCCCTCCCAGGAATCACGTGCACGTCTTTCAGATACTGGGTGTTCGGGATTGGTTTTCATTTGCAGCCAAGAAACTTTGTCTTTTCAGCTGATTCCTTTTCTTGTTTTTACCTGTGTCCCCTTAAGCTGGAGCTGTTAAAGGGAGTGATTAAAATCAGACAGATACGTTCTGTGGCCAAAGAGAGAACATTCTGTAAAGGGGGGAAATTATTGGTAAAAAGAAACAGCATTTTTTTTTCTTTTTTAAGTAAAACCTTCCATAGTGAGATCAAACCAGGCATCTCTGGGAAAGGAGAATGGCTCGAAGGTACTGTAAAGCTGGGGACAGAAGCTGGCTAAGGATGAGACCAGCTACACCTTCTGTAGCTCTAGCCACCAGGCTCACACGCAGGAAGCTGGTGATGGAAGTGCGGTGATGAGACACCCAGCTCAGGGGCTGTGATGGAACTGTGGAGCCTGGGTTTTCGGGTCAAGGCCAGAACGTTTGACTCCTAACTCAGTGACCTGTGGTGGCTCATGAATCCTCTGTAGACCTAAGTACTGTCCCCAAAATAGGGTGTGCTAAAGCACTTGGCAGACATATTAAGCAGGGTCTACAGGGTCTCGCACAGTAAACAGCAGCGTTGGAACCAGAGCACAGAACTGACTTTTCTGTGAGCTCAGGGTCAGCAAGAAGCTGATGCATTCCTTGATTTGATAGCAAGCGCATTTATCCCAAATCACCCAGAGTTGCCCGGCTTATATGGAGTAAAATTAATTATTGTTTGGATACCGGGATCAAATTCAGATCATTGAACATGTTAAGCTCATGCTATGCCAACTGAACAACATTCCATGCCTCAAAATTTACTTCTAGGATCCTCTTGTATTTTTCAGATTGTTTTGGCCTTGTTTGGAAGGTAAATTCTGTGGCTTTTATACTCCTTCCTCAGGCATCCTATGCTAATGCTATTCTGAGATTACTTCTATACTCTCTGTCTGCATCTTTTCTGGTCAGATTGCCACAGATGTCTTGTGGACACAATGGAGCACCCCGCGTTTCGTGATGCCCTGTAGTCTGACCACCATCATACTTGGCCTTCATCCCCACCACTCACATGGTGGTGCTAGCTTGAGGGGGATCTACCTCAGCCATCTTTGTGTGTGCGACATCTTATTCTAGAGAACTCTAATCCGGCCTGAAACAACTTTCCTTTGCCATGTTTCCTTCAGAGAGACATAGATCATTCCTTTAGTGGAACACGAATCCTGGCAAATCGTCTCCCCCCCAGGTGCCCTTCCCTAGCGATAGGCTCTTCATCTCCAGAACTAAGGAAGAACATTGAAAACAGCCTGACTCTTGCCAACCTGAAAATCTGGTATTAGCAAAACTTCCAAATTCAATGTGCGCTGAGTGTTGCCACGCACTCCAGGTGGGAACCGCAATGTCCTGAAACTGTTCCATGCTGAGAGTTAATTAAAAATCACATAAAATTGTCCCCACAAGCAGGAAATTCCACATTCTGAAACTTTGCTTCATGCACAAAATTATTTTAAAACATTGCATAAAAGTACCTTTGTGTGTGTGTGTGTGTGTGTGTGTGTGTGTGTGTGTGTGTGTGTGTAAGGTTTATATGAAATAAATTAATTTCATATTTAGAACTGGGTCCTTTCCTCCCGTGGGATATCTCATTACATATCTGTATATGTTTCAAAATCTGGAAAGATTCTAAACTCAGAAATACCCCTAGTTCCAAGCATTTTGGATAAGGGCTACTCAGCCCATCTCTACGTATTCTATACTGAAAGTCTGACTCGTTTAAAAGGCAGTCTTTCACAACTTTTTCATATATATGCGTTTATCCTAAAGAGGTTATAAAATGTTTATTTCTGATGTTACAAACAAAATCAAAGACTGTGAGGTTGGGACAAGGGAACTCCTTGTTTGGGAGGACAATGGCCCTGTAGCAAAAGGCCCTCCTCTTTGCTCCCAGGCAGTACCTGATGCTGTCTGTTGGCCTCACCTGCCAGGAGGAAGCACCCTGCTTGTTGTCCCTCCCCTCACTGAGACAGAAGACTCCACTGTCTGGGAGGGAGCCTGAGGCTGAGGTTTCAGAAAGAGCTTGCAGAGGGCGTCTGTTCCGATGCCAGCTGTAGTTCCTGAAGTCATGCTCCTACCCACTATTGTAAGGGGTGAGCCGCAAAACCAAGGGGCTGAACAAAGATGGGAAGGTTGTCCAACAGGAAGCATAGAGCAGACTCATGGTGCACAAGCTTTTGTTCCTGCTGTTCAGGTAGCG
>NW_004949099.1:7383740-7398205 GCF_000317375.1 Microtus ochrogaster | reverse complement strand
CTCTCTCTCTCTCTCTCTCTCTCTCTCTCTCTCTCTCTCTCTCTCTCGCTGTTCAGGTAGATCTCTCTCTCTCTCTCTCTCTCTCCTTTTGTGCATATGTGTGTGTGTGTGTGTGTGTGTGTGTGCATGCACACACATGCATGCACACATGTGTATAGAGATGATACAACGACTCTGGGTGTCATCCACACCCTACCCTCATCTCTAGCTCTCCAGTGCTGGGATTGTAAGTGCTAGAAATACCTGGAATTGTGTGTGGGTTCTGGGGATAATACTTAGGTCTTTAAACCTGCCAGTAAGTGCTTTACCAATTGAGCCATCACCCCTCTACACCAATCCTCAGGCCACAGATCATTCTTTAAGAGGCTCTTTCTTGAAATGGTTTATAATGGTTATCTAATAAGCTCCACAAACATTCACACACTCCTGTGATGATCTCTTAGTCCAGTTGCAGCCTTATTAATGCCTCCTTTACCCTGTGATGTAAATAACATGGTGTTTAATATCACCCGGTAAGTGTTTGGCTCAAGGTCATTTAGGTACCCAATAGCCGATCTGAGCCTAAACCTAATGCTCTCAAAAATCCTCCATGTAGATGGGGGTTCCTTGGACTTCCCACAGGGCAGGGAACCCTGATTGCTCTTTGGGCTGAGGAAGGAGGGGGACTTGATTGGGGGAGGGGGAGGGAAATGGGACGCGGTGGCGGGGAAGAGACGGAGATCTTTAATAAATAAATAAATTAAAAAAAAAAGAAAAAAATCCTCCACGTTTCTTATTACTTCTCTGAACCATAAAGCCAAAATAGCCAATGAAAAGAGGTAGAAAATACAGTATGTGGAAAAGAATATTTCTGTAGACTGCTCATTAAAAAAGCGGAGCCTTGCATTGCTGTTAAGTGAATGTTCTGGCTTGTGTTTCTACTCGGCTGAGTCAATGAGCAGAAGTAAGCACAGCACAGAGAGTGTAGCCATCCTCATTCTGGGCTCAGCTAATGCATCTGGACAGCTTTAAAGATGCACATGCAAAGAATTTTGTGACTCATAGGTCCTCTGCACTTGACATGGTGAACATGAGCATCCAGCATCCTCAGCTTCATTTACTTTATTATTAGGACGTTCTTGTCTCCACCTTTTTCTCAGTCAGTGAAAAAAATACATATCAAATTATGACCATCAGGAAGAACACTATTTTTGCCAAGAATTACATCAATCAACTTACTTAATATAAAAATCTGGGAAAGAGGAAAGGAAAGAGAAAAATGTATTACAAATTTAACTCTTAGACCCAAATGTAATAGGCTTTTCAGCCAGATCGTCTCTATGGCATGACCTCGATCTTTAGTGAAGACTCTCTTTTCATGTAGCATCTTAAGAATTCTTATTTCTTTGCATCACAGGTGGCTGATTTATAAAATACAAAAAAGACACTATCAAGCTTGCTCAGCTAAAGAGGAAGTTTATTTAAATAGCACAGGTAGTATAGTTACATTTTAGAATATAAACTTGAGATTAAAACAGAACTGAAGTGTAATCCTATCATGGCCCATCATTTGCTATGAGCTTTCAAGCCTTGATTTTGCCATCTGTGGAACAGGAATGACAATATTCTCACTTTGTAGCATTGTTTGGGAATGAAATAAGACAGTGCATGTGCAGTGCCTTGGGCATGTGTTCACTAATATTAGCCATTATTTGTATAAAGGATACTGAGTTTCCATAGAGACCAAGTTGGAAAGTTGGTAGCTGTGGGAAATATTGTTATCTCTCTGTGGCCACACATTAAGTCTTATTTATTTATTTATTTATTTATTTATTTATTTATTTATTTATTTTCTTCATGGTCTTTTTTCTTTTAGTATTCTCTCTGTGACTTCCTAAGTTTCTTCATCCTGCCTCTTGGCTGAAATGACAATTGATTCGTAACTACTCTTAATGTCTACTGACTTTATGCCTGTCCTTTGACAAATTGAAAATCCTACCTTCAAATTAAGATCATTAATTCTGGCCTTACTGGTTGCTGTTCAGCCAGTGAGTTCACATTCAGCCTCAGCTCTTCACTACAGCAAAGTCACAGCCAAGCTGCTGGTTTCCAGGGTCATAGAGTACTGGCGTTCTTCCATCCCCCTCCCCCAAACTCTCTGGCCATAGAATCAAAGTCTTAGATAAACTGCGTTCCTTGCCTAAAATCTGAACACTCTATTGTGTAACGCATCTGGGTGTCTTGTGAGGTCCGCACAGGGACATTTCGAAAGCTTTTGGACAAAGATAATTGCATCCGAAGGAAACAGCTGTTTCTATATTTGCAGAGGAGTACACAATTCCACAAATGGCAGTGAAGGCCCTTGTGTTTAATTAGAATGGGTACTGTGGGGTTTGACGGCTGTCCTGTAGCTTGCAGCTCATGTGGGATTTCCCTCTGTATACTGTGATCACCACTGATGAATAAAGGAACTGCTTTGGGCCTATAGCAGAGCTAGAGGGGAACAGAACTAGAGGGAAGGACTAAGGTGAATGCTGGGAGAAAGAAGGGCGGAGTCAGAGAGAAGCCATGTAGCCCTGCAGGAGACAGATGTTGGAACCTTGCGGGAAGGCCACAAGCCTCATGGTAAAATATAAAATAATGGAGATGGGTTAACTCTAGATGTAAGAGCTAACTAGCAATACGCTTAAGTAATTGGACAAGCAGTGATTTAATTAATACAGTTTCTGTGTGGTTATTTCAGGTCTGGGTGGCCTGGCTGAACAAGCGGACTCCTTATTACATGCAGCTTCACGGGATCATGTTCACATGGCACCTCTTGCCCTGCATGTCACGGCTTCTGGCTGTTCCCTTCTTGCCTGTGTGGCATGGCTTCTCCCCGCAGCCCCTGTTTCCCTGCGTTCATTCAGCACTACCTCCATTTCCTGGAAGTAATCCCTTTCTGCTCCAGGTCATATCTGTCTACTGTGATACTTTAAAGTCACCCTTGTCCTTTAGGACTCTTTGTTCCTTGGCATGAGTTTGCCATGTCCACTTTGGTTTAGGCTAAGAGAATGAAAAGTAGATGCACGATAATTTCTTGTTCGTTTTCTTTTACTTATTTCTGGGAACAACCATTGCTGCTTTCTGTGTGATGAAATCTCCTAGAACCCATTCAAGTCAGTTTCAAAAGCACGGTATTAATCTCTTGCTGTTTATATTTGAGCTGGTTCAGTTAGCATTCTGAATGTTTAGGTCTGTGGTCAGAAGCTGCGGTTTACCTCCCGACTTTGTTTAGGAAAACAAAGCTGAAACCCCAGGACTCCTTTCCCTGGAGCCTGAATCCAGTTTCTTCTTTGAATTAGAGTCCATGACCCAAAGTAATTTAGTCTGAAAATCTCTAAATTCACATCCATAGGAAAACTATAGGAATGGTTTGAAAAGTACCAGCACCTGAATTTTCATTAAAACACCAGCAAAAGATGCCAGTGTTTGTCTTTCGGTTTCTTTCTTATTTATGGCGCGGTATTTAAGCCTAGGGCTTTGCACAGGTTAGGGAAGGGCATTACCCCTGAGCACCCTGAGAGCTTCCTGAGTCTTTTATTTATAGTTCTTAGCACTAGGAACTAGAAAAAAGATTGAGAGGAGCCCAGTATGGGGCCAAAACACTCAGGAGGCAGAGGCAGGAGGATTTCTGTGAGTTCACTGCCAGTCTGTTCTACATAAGACGTTCCAGGCCAACCAGGGCTACATATGAGATACTATCTCAAAATAACAACAAGCAAACCAAATCAAGTAAACAATCAAAAAAGCACACCTAAAACCAATCAACCAAACAAACAAAAGAGGCCACAGCCCACCTCCCCCAAAAAAACCCACAATGAAACAAAAACCCCTTACAGAGCTGGAGCATGTGAGACAGGCCCAGACCAGCAGCAGGTCTTCCATGGAAGAACAAAGCATGCGTTTTCTCGCGTTACTGTGGAGCAAGCACACTGATTACTACAAAATCTCACACATTCTTAATATCCTTAGAAGACAGGAATTAACAAATGAAAGGGTATTCGATGCCTTATTTATTTTTAAAAACTAGGTCAATTTCAATCTTATTCTGAAAGTTTATTTTTATACACTTTGCCATTATTGGCATATATGACAAGAATTTTTGAGGCTCCCTTATAAATTAGGTTTGTGTTCTCTGCTGCTTTTACCATGATACAGAAAACCTAATGATTACCAAGTCTGTCTCTGAACATAAACTCACTGGGTTCACATCTAAGAGGATCTACTCCCTCCTGAACCCACAGAGAGGGTTCCACAAAACAGAAGCAAATCCCTTTCTCCCAGGCCTGTTCAGAGCTCTAGGAACAGATTTAAGATTTAAATAAGTATGTAAGTGTGGGATTTTGCTGTAGCTACGGAAATATATTCTGTGTCGGTCTGTCTTTCCAGAACATAGACAACAGCAGTAATAGTGGCCAACAGGTTTTGCATGCCTACGGTGTGCTGGAGACCATACCACAGGTGTCTAAGTGCATCCTTTTTACTATCGTTTTACCATCATTACAACAGCTTTCTGTGGCAGGAACTGTTACTGCTTGTCTTTCTAGGCTGAGGAATCTGATGATCTCAAAGGAACTAGTTAGTCATGTGGGAAGGACTTTCAATTTAGAAATCACCTCCAAAAGATTTGCCTGTAGGCAAGCCTGTGGGGCATTTTCTTAATTAGTGATTGATGGGGGAGGACTCAGCTCATTGCAAGTGGTGCCAACTCTGAGCTGGTGGTCCTCAGTTCTATAGAAAGCCAACTGAGCAAACCAGGAGTAGCAAATAATCTCTGCATCAGTTCCTGCCTCCAGCTTTCTGTGCTGTTTGAGTTCCTGCCCTGGCTTCCCTCAGTGATGGACTTTCCTCCCCAAGCTGATTTTGGTCCTGGTGTTTTATCACAGCAGTAGAAATCTTAAATAAGACAACAGCCCCAGGCTATCAGCTCTCAGTAGCAAAGCTAAGGTTCCAGCCCAGATTCCTGAGTGGGGATCTGCTGGGACAAAGAACAGGAGCTTTCCCACTGAGATGCTACGGTCAACCATTCCAAAATGACTTACTGAGAATGTAACACCTGTCTGGGTTCATTACAGTTTTGTCAACGAGGTCCAAATTCCCACAACTGAATAGGGAAACCCAGTTTTCCTTTGGATGATGGTTTTATAACAATTCCAGCCTAGCACTATGGAGAAGGCCTGTTTTCTGGAGTGGCTCTAACTGTGGCGGTGGAAGCTTGCTCCATAGCTGCGTACTTGATGGCAGGCAAGATGCAGGCCAGAGCCAGGACTCGCTGCAGCTGCAAAGGTCCACTACTGACTCACTTCTCAGGGCCGAGCCCCACCTGGTGAAGGCTCTAGTCACCTTCAAAACAGTGCCCAAGGTTGAGTCACTTAAATCTGAGCCTGTTGGGGACAGTTTAGATCCAAATCCTATCACTGCCAGAGGATCTTGGTCCTGAAGATTCAGCAGTGAGGAATGGGCACAATCCTGATCTCTGGAAGCTTGGGTTTTGTGGTGAGCAGAAAGTAGACCAAGATCAGACAGTTACAGTGGAAAGTAAAACATGTTAAGGGAAGAAGTTGAGGGGAGTGGGGCTTCTTGTCATGAGGATATTAACAAAGCCTCCTTGGGAAGGTGCCAGTTCACATATTTCAAACACAAAGATGGTCATCATGGGGCAATGTAGCTTTTCTTTTCTTTCCACTTTAGAGAATCCCTAGCAGGTGTCTTCCCCAGGGTCTCTGAAGGAACCACTTGTACATGAATCTTCAAATCCAGAGAAGTCCCTTCCAATATCCTGGAATACACACCTTCCTTCTTAGATACCTGATGTACGACAGAGCTATTCTAGGAAGACACAACATACATGTCTACTCAAACCAAACCAAAGTGCCGACTGAAGGGGTTAAACTCTACCACTCTCATAACTGAATTGAAGTTTCAGTTCTCAGAGAAGGGCAAAGCTAGTGTCTCTCCTAACAAAGGGCTGTTTATCCACAGTGCCCTTGCATTCAGGGACAAGGTCCCATACAGCCTCACAATGTTTCAAGGACAAATCCAGCAGCCCCTTCTTAGTCACATCTGCGCTTGCCCAAGCTTGTGCAAGTTTGTCCAAATATGATAAGACTAAACCTCAGCCAATTAAAAGGATAGTAGCGTAACTGCTGCTTGCTTAACCAGTTGTGTATGAGATGACCTGACTGTCAAAAACTCCCTTAGCTGCACACTCCTCCCGGGGGCATCACCATTTTGTACAGGCGCCAATCCCTGCATGCTGGAATATTAATAAATGCTCTGTGCTTTTACACACTATTTGAATCTGAGATCTTCAGCGTTTCCTCGAACCCTACAGGGCACCACCAAAGTCCAACTTGGTGAACTGTGAGTTTTATTGGGGTTACTTACAGGAATATGGGTGAGAAGTTATGGTCACTTTTATGACTCAAAGACAGCAGCATCACCAAGGGCAACCCCAGCATATGTGACAGCTCACAAAGCTGGGAATCTGGGCACAATGCACAGTCCGCAGGCAGCTCAACAGGCTGGAGAGTGTGCTTTCCAGGGGCCTCAGTCAGTCTAAATGTCTTCCGGGCAGGTTGGCTGATTTCTGCTTCTTTCAGGCAGATGGTCTTGTCTCCGAGTCTTTGTAGTTGGGCTTTACTTCCTCTTAGAGGAACTCTCAGCTTTGGTTACTTAACTTTGGCAGGACCGGAACAGTGAATCTGGTCGGTTTCAGGGACTTCCTGAAGCTACTTTGAGTTGCTTACCTTCCTGCTAGACTGAATGCTTCAGTCTCAGATGAAACTGTTTCGCAATAGCACATCAGGCTTGAAACAAAGAAACACCATGGACTTACAAGTTGTAAGAGCCCTCATGGTTAAGAGCTGATTCTGAAATAGGATTGGACACAAATACTGTTTTCCTATCCAAAATAGAGTTGTCAAATGAACTTTCTATTAGTACAAATGCCCCCCAGCATTCTCCTAGTTACTTAGGCACATAAATAAAGCCCACAAAATAAAACTTAGGTGGGCACTCCTGCCTCTTGGGAATCAATCAAAAAGCTCAAAGCAGCATGAAAAGAGGTGTATGTTCACGTGTGCACATGCATACACATACACACATTTTTTTTTTTTTGGTTTTTTGAGACAGGGTTTCTCTGTGGTTTTGGAGCCTGTCCTGGAACTAGCTCTTGTAGACCAGGCTGGTCTCGAACTCCCAGAGATCCGCCTGCCTCTGCCTCCCGAGTGCTGCACACACACACATTTTGATTTTCATCTCCCCCCCCCATAGTTGTAAGAATTTCTAAGAGCAGTCGAATAACTTCATTATACAGAGAACTAATAAAGTTTGTCCTGAAAGGAATCTATTTAGGCCAAACTTTCCTAGACTGTTGGAAGAAAATGGTCAAAAACCATAGACAAGAACACAGTAGAGATGTGTAGCTTTTTAAAAATAAGATGCACCACTGTCTCAATGGGTGGGTGTACCCCTTGTTGTCCTGACTTCCTTGCTCATGTTCTCCCTCCTTCTGCTCCTCATTTGGACCTTGGGAGCTCAGTCTAGTGCTCCAATGTGGGTTTCTGTCTCTGTCTCCATCCATCGCCAGATGAAGGTTCTATGGTGATATGCAAGATATTCATTAGTATGGCTATAGAATTGGGCCAGTTCAGGCTCTCTCTCCTCAGCTGCCCAAGGACCTAGTTGGGGACATCTCTCTGGATCCCTGGGAACCCCTCTAGAGTCAAGGCTCTTGCCAACCCTAAAATGGCTCCATAATTAAGATATCTACTTTCCTGCTCCCATATCCATTCTTCCTTTATCCCAACCATCCCATTCCCCCAAGTTCTCCCCATCCTCCCCTTCTCACTTTTCTCTCCCCATCTCCCCTTTCCCCCATCCCACCCCACCCCCCCAGTTCCCAATTTTTGCCCAGCAATCTTGTCTACTTCCAATATCCAGGAGGATGACATGTTTTTCTTTGGGTTCACCTTCTTATTTAGCTTTTCTAGGATAGCGAATTATAGCCTCAATGACCTTTATTTATGGCTAAAAACCAATTATGAGTGAGTACATCCCATGTTCATCTTTTTGGGTCTGGGTTGATCTAATAGGAGCTCACCAAGGCCAGCTGGACTAGGACTAAAAAAGCATGGGATAAAACTGGACTCTCTGAACATGGTAGACAATGAGGGCTGCTAAGAAGCCAAGGACAATGGCACTGGGTTTCAATCCTACTGCATGTACTGGCTTTGTGGGAGCCTAGCCTGTTTGGATGCTCATCTTCCTAGACCTGGATGGAGGGGGGAGGACCTTGGACTGCCCACAGGGCAGGGAACCCTGACTAGTCTTCAGACTGGAGAGGGAGGGAGAGGGGAGTAGAGCTTGGGGAGTGGGGGGAGGGGAAGGAAAAGGGAGGTGGGGAGGAGGCGGAAATTTTTAATAATAAATAAATAAATAAATAAATAAATAAATAAATAAATAAATAATGCGTTACAGTGATTGATACAACCTGGGCATCCAGGTCTGATTTGTAATAAATGTGTCCTCTCCAAATCATAGGTTTTTTTCATGGCAGCTGCAGAGCAACCTTGAAGTCATCTGCCCTTGAAAGCAACTGTGCTACGTCTCCTTAGAAAATGTCCACACTTTAGGTTTCACGGGTTCCTGGTAACCATCACCTCAGTTATTCATAGTTAGTGAGGAGTGCCCCTCTTGAGCTCTGAGACTAAAGGAGAATGGGCCACAAATGCCTGATCCCAGATCCTTAATGTCAAGATTTTATTTTCCTCCTAGTGTCATCTTTCCATCTGCCTTCCCTTCCCGTCAGTTTTTAAGAGTCAGGTAAGCAGAATTAATTTCTGTTTCAGTATCTCCAGCTGTTTTTCCATCGTTAATTATGCTTTTGCTGCAGAAGATTTCCTGTTCATTACAGAATAAAAATGAACATGCCTTGGGGCAGTTCACATTCTCTTAGCAGTCATAATGCTTTTTCAAAAGCCCCACCATGCCTCCTAAAGTTTAATATATTCTCTGAGCGAATTCCAGGCTGCGGATGGGATGCCTGCAGGACTGAAATCAAGACACTGCCCAATTTAGACCAGTGTCATTAACTCAGTGCACTCTCACCCGAGACTGGCCAGCTATAGGGACCATGCTGTGAATAACGCAGAGAAGTCATCCTTCACTTTCGTGGAGAAGCCTACTTCTTAAATCACGTGTGTGATTTTATCACTCACGCAGGAACAATCAAAATCCTTAAGGAAAAACCTGGTCTTTCATTAGTGAAATGAGGAAAAACAAAGAGATAGAATGAATAGAAAGGAATACTGGAAATGAAAAAGAAAGTGTGTGAACTATGTGGTCTACAAATCTTCCCAAGGAATTGGTTGGTGATTTTAAGTTGTCCTAAAAGCCTGGCAAAAATACTGGAGAGGCAGTGAAGGTTGTACACAGAGAGAGACCAAGGGGTCTCCATTTCAGCCTCTCAAGTTCTGCTCTGAAAAGTGGGTCAACAATCAAGAGAATAGGCCAAGCACACAAACACATCTGAGGATCAGATCTGGCCTGTGGGCCGTCACTTGAGAAATCTGGCATCTGACAAAACCAGCTGTCCAGTTTTAAATTTTTTGGGTCAGGGTGGAGAGAAAACGACCAACTCCAAGGTGACTTCCTCAAACTCTTACCTCCCCTGTTAGGCTGGCGCTAGCTGTCTTCTTAGACTACGTTGTGACTTCAGGGCAGTACTATTTCTAGAGCATGGAAAGGTAGCACCTAATGTCATCATCCATTCTGCTACCATGGGTCTGGAAGGAAGAGAAGCAGAATGCCGGCACGTGCTCCTGTTGTAGCATTTCTGCTTAAACCTGCCATGCTGAGCTCTTGTGTTCTTTAGTCCATCAACCTGAAAAACAGTCATTTGTATGTGTGAAACCATGTTACATGTAATGATGTTCTAGTGACATATCATGTGTATTGCATTATGCCGTCTACTTAAGATTATAACAGAGCTAAAACATGCCTGTCACCTAGTGACGTCACAGCCCCATAACATCATGTCACTCAGTATCACCCATGAGTTTGCAGACCATTTATATATAGTCATAGCTCATATAACTATGTATAGCCAAAATTCCTGATACTGATAATGGAGGGCTATATTATTGGCCAATATATTTACCATCTCTATTTTAGTCATTATTTAAGAGTGTTGTTTCTGCTTATTAAAAAACAAATGCTATAAAAGCAATATGTCATGTTATGGCCATATCATCTCTCGTATCTTGTGTTTACTGTATCTTGATTATATTTTTAGTACTTCACCTGATATCCTCTGAAACTGTTCACTATGATACAAGGAGTAATAGACTGTAAAATACATATATTTCCTAAGTATACAGTAGGTTATGCTATACAAGTGGTTTTAACTCTGTGATGTTTGCATAAGGACAAAATTACCTTTTAGTTAAGGTTCGAAACCATATCCTCATATTAAGCAACACACCGCTGTATATGTGCATATGTGTAAAACGCACATATGTATGTACATCATTGCTTCTATAAGCAGCGACTCCCTTTATATCCATACGGATTTTAAACAGTTTTGCTCTTTTCCAATACTATTTCCTTTCACTCTTACCATGTATTTTTATGATATCTTACCATGCATTTTTCTAATGGATAAGAAAGCTCTTTACCAACAAGAAACACTTAGGCTTCTCTTTTCCTTGAACATCCAGGAACCAGACCCAGGAAATTTTGGGCTTGTTTAATCACCATGTCAGTTAAATCAGAGGGCCCCAGCATCGATAAGGATGAAGCACACTTCTTGGATTAATGAGTGAAAAGTTCCCTGCCTATGATTTCCTTCCCATGAGCATTCCAGCCAGTAAAATGTCAGTCTCTTGAATATTGCCTTTGAATTTCTCAGCCATGTACTCCCGGCATCTCACTTTGGCGTTACATCTTGGCGCTCTCTTTCATCTCTCTGTTAACAAATGCTATCCAGCGCGTGTCTCATTCTGTCAGATCCTGTCTAGGAATGGCTCTCGGTGGCTGACTGTGTCACCTGTCTTAAGGACTTTATTTTAAAGCTTCCTGATAGGCTTCAAGCTCCATCTACATGGGCCAGTGACTCTTTTCATCAGCTCAGGGATGTGTCTAAGGGGTTGCACAGTGCAGCGTAAGCTGTTCACCCCAAGCCACAAACACCAGCAGTAGCCATTCCCCTGGTGAGCTCCGCATCCTCCAGCAGCTTGAAGTGAGTACAAATTCTCTGGGCCACAGACCAAATCAGAAAGTGCAGGGGGCGGGGCTTGTGATCAGTGCCTTGCTAAGCCCTTCAGGCTATGATGAGGAAGGTTAGCATTCTACTGTCCTGCTAGAGCATTTCCCTCCATGACTCTGTATGTGGTCTTAGCCTTTTCTCATCTGTCTCCCTAGCTAAACTGTAAATTCTAGCCAGAACTGGCTTGTTTATCATGAAACACCATGGAGGACTCTAACCTCAATCCATGACACGCAAAATGTTCTCAGTGACTTTGTGTTGAACACTTGAGTAGGTGAACAACTGGTATAAGGCCTGTCTTAGTAGTGATGCATGTATCTGCAAGTTGAGACTTTAATAGCCCATGACAGAGGCAGGACAGGTAGAACTACATAAGGATTCAGGTGGGCTTTGCTGCTTTATCAAAATCTGCACTCTAGTATCTATTGGCTGTGTAGTCATCGGGAAGTTGCTTATGCTCTCCTTGGGTCCTGATGTTTTCATGTGTAATACAGGAAGATGAGATAGTAATAACATATCATCCCTCTAGGGACATCCTTACATAAGTGGTGGCAGTAATGTTTGTTACTTTACCTATGTCTTTCTTTTCTTCCCAAGTGGCAGGCTGTCCTCTGAACCCAAACCTGTAGACTCCGACAAGGGCCAGGAAGGAGTTTTTCTCTCGCCATCATCAGCACGATATTAACAGACTCCAGGTCAACAGCCAGTGTTGTCATCTTCACCCTGATTTACGGCATCATTGTTAAATGCTCCTAGCTTTTGCATTTCAAATGATGCATTGCAAGGCTGTTCAAGTGGATTCTCTCCATGTGCCTGCATCAGTACTGCCTGCCTTGTGATGTGATTTCCGTGGCTAAGCCATTCTACAGTCTTTTCTCACTTCTTGGCAGGAGGCCTGTGTTCTTAGTACCTTTCCTAAGACCTCATCCTGTTGTCATGGTTAAACCATTAAGATACAAACAAATTGAGTTTTTCCCCTCGTGCCATAAGCAGCGATATGCTATTTATTATCTCTTTCTGAGTAATCCTCACTCTGCTTTGAATGCTCAGCATTTTCCTTTCTGTGGAGAGCTGTAAGGCTGGCAGGAGTTCAAGGAAAGGCTGAAAAATGCTTCTAAGAAACTATTTTAATCCCAAACAGTTTAATGTTTGGAAAACAGGTTGGAACATATATAATATAGGCACCAAAGCATAGGCAATTATCTCCAAAGGGCAACAGGAGACAGAGAAGAAAGCCTGAGGTACCCTGAGGTCGAGGATAAAGGACTAACACAAAGGCCTCTTTGGTTTTCCAAGGGTCATGGTGTCAGCTGAAGGACGGGAGTGATAACACACGCAGAACAGAATGATAACATCCAACTGTGTGGGCGTACTCATTCTCATGCCTCAAATGTGACTATTGAAGCAGTTTCCCTGTCCAACAACAGCCATTCTGAAATTAGAATAAGATCCAGAACACGGTGTCTAAAAACTCTGCCGATGTTCTGAAAAGAGAGGGGAAGGAAAGGTGAAAAGTGGAGGCGAATGTTCAGAAGTTCCGAAACAGAAATCATTTGGGTTTTAGGAAACTTTTCCTTTGGCTTAAACCTTTGAAAAACACAAAAACAGTAACTTCTATCTACATTTGGAAGGATGGAAAGGGATGTTGGGGAGTAGAAATTCTCTACTGCTTAAATAATGAGCATTTTAAGGGACACAATGAACTGCCTCATGGTTCATTCTGCCGTTTAGACAACTGTATTCATACACATCTAGAAAGGCAGGATATATTCATTGTACGTGATTGTAGTAGTATAAGACCGCATCACTTATATGTAATGTCTACGGGGCTGATACTTCTTATATATGTGTGGAGGGAGGGTATGTGTGTTTGTGTGACTATCACATGTAAGTATGTGTATGTGGTGGCCAACAGTCAACCTCAGGTCCTCCTTAGGAGCTGTCTACCTTGTGTTTTGAAATGGGGCCTCTCATTTAGCCCAAAGCTTGAAAATTAGGCTGGCCCGTGAGCCCAAAGATCTGCTAGTTTCTGCCTTCCCGGAGCTGGGATTATAAGTAGGTAGCCCCACGCCTGTCTCTTCATGCAGGTTTGGGGGTGAGAATGAAGGAGCTCACGCTTGTGCAGCAAGCACTTTACCTGCTGTGCCATCTCCCCAGTCTCCTATGGTGCAGCTATTTCACGGTATGGTTTTCAGAAAGAAGCACACATATCATCACCATGCATGGTCCATTAGTGGAGAGGAAGGCACTAAGGCAATGGAAACCTTGTTTGCCATTACAAAGAAATTATGACAATCTGCGAGAAGGCCCACAGATTTTTGTAACACTTTAGGACCAACTTCTGTGAAAATACACAGTGCCTGGAATTTGCCCCGTCAAAGCCAGACATATTTTTTCCATTGAATCTTGCTTTGAGAGTAGTGATTTTTTTCATATGTAATTTGCTTTTTATGTGAGGGGAGAGACGTTCTGTTTCTCTTCTTTGGATGGTTGTCATATTCCTGTAAGAACAATCAATAATGGGCCATTTATCTCTTGTTCCTTCCAGCTCTGATGTGTAAGTATGTGTATGTGGGCAATATGGATTTTCTTCCTTGCTCTCTTTTACTGTCATGCTATTGCCTAGCGGTCTTCATTTGCTCCAGACTACTTCGAAGGTGATGACAACTCTTTAGTCTTTGTGTGTTAACTATGCTCTGCCTATCTACCTTTTCATGTAATAATTGCTTTCAGAGAATGAAACAGAAATGCAATATTGCTTTGTTTAATATTTTTCCAATCAAATACAGCCATCTGTGAAAATACATTTCAACTTTCATCAAATTCTGCCCTAGCTTTTTGGAAGATGAATTATTCCTTTACGTGGGCGTGTTTCCATGACTAATGTAATATTGTTGGGCAGAGACAAGGTTCTATTTATGCTCCTGCTCAGGTAGGAAGGGGAGGTTTGTTGACCGGGAAATAATTGAGTATATTCACTCCTAAATTTTTGCTCTGTGGAACAAGTGCTTTTGAAATAAAAAAAAAAAAAAGGTCAGGGCATTCCTCGGTAGAAAATTGGAAGTAAAAGCTAGATTCCCCTTTACTGCGCGTGAGTCCTGCTCTCTACCAAGAGGAATAGGGTTCCCTTTCCCATCCTGTCCTGTGCGACTGCCTGCTTCCCTCCAAGGGTTCC
>NW_004949099.1:7369631-7383471 GCF_000317375.1 Microtus ochrogaster | reverse complement strand
TTCCCATCCTGTCCTGTGCGACTGCCTGCTTCCCTCCAAGGGTTCTCTTTCTTTGGTCATTAGCAGCTGGAATCCCTGTCATTTCTGTCTTTTTCTTCTGCATATCATTCTCCTATGTTTTGTCCCTCAAGGCCCCACTAATACACAGTTGTTGAATGCACCCGAGGGATGTAAGCAAACTCTGAAGGGGGCTGCCGGGTAGCACAGACCTCAAAGCAAGAAGAGTGTTATTGAAACTACTTTCCCACAGCTTCAAGGAGGAGAATCATGGTTGACTTGAGCTGATCTTCCACCCCGGATGTACTCTCATGTCTCCCCAGATTGTGTGCACCATCAGTTTGGGAGAGAGGTGCAGGAGGCCCGAGGGAACGTCAGCAGGCCTGATCTGGATGATCTCCTGACAGTAACCAGGCTGTTTGGAAGAAGATGATCGTGGCCTGAGCACAGTATTCCATAACCCATGATAAGGCAAGGCCGTGTAGAGTGAACAACTTGACGTTAATCTGAATAACTTGGTTGGCTATAAACTGTGGTGGTGAGCAGTCTTGGGGCTGTTTCTGGCCTGGGGCAATCCAGGCAAAAGAATATGATCTTCTGGGGGTATACGCCTGGTAGAAAAAAATTAGCCCTGCTCTAGCTGACTTGCGCATCCAAGGGCTCTTCTTCCTGGAGCAGGTTAGTCCAGGAAAGGCAGTGTATTTCCATCTAGAAGAGGCTTTAAGGGGAAAGTTTTCTACTGAGGAGAAGGTGTGTTCTTGTTCGAGGCAGTTCTGACTCCAGACAACTTAAAAAGCTTGTATTTTCCTTACTTTTCTTTATATATAGTCACACATTTCTGTTTTCATGGTTGTTTCGTTAAAACTCACTTCTAAGAATAAATATAGCTTGACCTTTAATACTAGATAGTGAAAAATAATATCAGATTTTGCCTAAGGAAGTTGGTTGCTACAAAATTGTTAGTTGTGTGTGCTGATTGCAGATACTTTGGGAACCTCTGTAGTATTAAATCCATGAGTATCATGGAACTGGGTTTTGGATTGGGTGGGTTTACTTGCTTACATTAATGGCTGCTGGTTTGGGGCTCCACTAAGGCTTAAGAGAGACATACAGAAGTGATGGAGCGCTTCCGCTGCCTACATGGTTTTTCTCAGTCAACCAGACAGTTGGCCGTTTTTATCTGTTGTTCCAACAGCTTCTGAACACCCGCTTTAAATAAGTCTCTTTCTCTGCTGCCAATTTATCGAATGCCTCAGCTTAACCTGAAGCTTAGAAGACACCAAGCGCTTACACTATGAGAAAACTGACACAAAAGGATGGACACTAGAGCTTGAAGGGACCAGTTATCATGGATTGGAATCTATTGTCCATAGACACAGCCTGCAATCAAGAAGCAAGGTATTTCATGGGGACTTGGGGAGAGGAGATGTTTATACCGGAAACACATAGAAGTACTTGTAAGTTTAATTTCCTCCAAACCTTCCTTTTATATTTTTGAAGGAAAAGAAAAGGCTCAAGTCTTTTCATAAACACAATTTATTACGGCATTAGCTGTGCCTCAGTATACCTTATGCTACGGTGAAGAGGAGAGCTTGTTCTGGTTCATTTATTAGGGAGGATAATTTGAGGATGTTGGTGGATAGGAACACAGGGGTTTAGATCCAGTTGGAAGTGCAAGGACTTAACGTTGAGACACTCACATACTGCTGTCTGCCTTTCCAAAGTATACAGCTTGATGTTTGCATTTCATTCACAAAGGTTTGTTTGTTTGTTTGTTTGTTTGTTTTTTATTGAGAAAAGGAAAAAAACAAGTTTCCACCTCCTCCCAGCCTCCCATTTCCCTCCCCCTCCTCCCACCCTTCCCCCCCTCCTCCAACCCTTCTCCCCCTCCACCCACTCCTCTCCCCCTCCCTCTCCTCCAGTCCAATGGGCAGTCAGGGTTCCCTGCCCTGTGGTAAGTCCTAGGTCCTCCCCCCCTCCGTCTATATTTAGGAAGGTGAACATCCAAACTGGCTAGGCTCCCACAAAGCCAGCACATTAAGTAGGATCAAAACCCCGTGCCATTGTCCTTAGCTTCTCATCAGTCCTCATTGTTTGCCATGTTCAGAGAGACCAGATATATCCCATGCTTTTTCCGTCACAGTCCAGCTGGCCTTGGTGAGCTCCCAAAAGATCAGCTCCACTGTCTCAATGGGTGGGTGCACCCCTCGTGGTCCCGACTTCGTTGTTCATGTTCTCCCTCCTTCTGCTCCTCATTGGGACCTTGAGAGCTCAGTCCAGTGCTCCAGTGTGGGTCTATGTCTCTAACGCCATCCATCCCCAGATGAAGGTTCTGTGATGATATGCAAGATATTCGTCAGTGTTGCTATAGGGTAGGGTCATTTCAGGTTCTTTATCCTCACTGTCCAGGGAACTAAATGGGGACCTCGGCTTGGGCTCCTGGGAGCCACTCTAGGTTCAAGGCTGTTGCCAACCCTAAGGTGGCTCCCTTATCTAAGAATTGTGCTTCCGTGCTCCCTTATCCAACCTTCCTTTATCCCAATCCTCCTTTTTCCCCAAGTTCCCCCCATCCTCCCCTTCTGCCTTAACTCTCCCCATCTCCCCTTACAACTTGTGCAACCACTTTGGAAAGCAGTGTTTCGGTTTCTCAGGAAATTCGGGATCAACCTACCCCTGGACCCAGCAATACCACTCCTGGGAATATACCCAAGAGATGCCCTAGCAAACGACAAGAGCATTTGTTCAACTATGTTCATAGCAGTATTATTTGTAATAGCCAGAACCTGGAAACAACCTAGATGCCCTTCAATGGAAGAATGGATGAAGAAAGTGTGGAACATCTACACATTAGAGTACTACGCTGCGGTAAAAAACAATGACTTCTCGAATTTTGCATGCAAATGGATGGAAATAGAAAACACTATCCTGAGTGAGGTAACCCAGACCCAAAAAGATGAATATGGGATGTACTCACTCATAATTGGTTTCTAGCCATAAATAAGGGTCACGGAGTCTACAATGGTGATCCTAAAGAAGCTAAGTAAGAAGGGGAACCAAAGGAAAAACTCATAGTTATCCTCTTGGCTATGGGAAATAGACAAAATTGCCTGGGAGAAAATTGGGATCTTGGGGGTGGGGTGGGAGGGGGGGTAAGGGGAGATGTTTGTTTGTTTTTAAGACAGGGTTTCTCTGTAGCTTTGGAGTCTGTCCTGTAACTCACTCCATAGACCAGGCTGGCCTTGAACTCACAGAGAGCTGCCTCTCTCTGCCTCCCAAGTGCTGGGATTAAAGGCATGTGCCACCACTGCCCAACTAAGTTTGCACAACTCTCACTTCTATCTAGTTTCTTAACACTTTGATCACCCCTGAAGAAGCAGCTCAGACAGCCATCAGTTTCTGTTGCATGCACTTGCCTCTAGCCCACCTTTCATGGAAACTAAAACATGCATACATAGCCTTTGTGACTGACTTCTTTCACTCAACAGGTAGCTCGAAATGTTCATTCATGTTAAAACACGTCTCAGCATCCCATTATTTTTGAGTGATATCATTTGCATATTCCAGGTTGTTTCTAGCTTGAGGCTATTATGAATTATATTGTTACGAGCATTTGTGGATAAGTTCATGGGTTGGACATATATCTTCATCCTTCTTAGGTGTGTGTCTTGTAGTGGAATTTGTAAGCATATGGGGAGTCTATGTTTATTTGGAAAATTTTAAATGTGTGTGTGTGTGTGTGTGTGTGTGTGTAAGTGTAGTGATATGTGTGTGGTGCCTATGTCTGTGTATACTTGTAGAGACTAGAAGAAGACATCCAATGTCCTGTTCTATCACTCTCTCTACCTTTTGAAACTTTTGAAATGAGGCTTCTTACTGAACTTGGAACTCTACTGGTGGCTGATCAGCCCTAGCAACCCTCTTATTTCTGTCCTTCTACACCCAGCACTAAGTTATAGGAGTATGTGACCACTCCTTGTTTTTTTTTTTTTTAACCTAGGGTAGAGAACTTGAACTCAAGCCCGCATTCTTGCTCAGCAATCACACCTATCCACTGAGTTATCTCCCCAGCCCAGTTTAGCCTTTATGTCTATTCCCAGACTATTTTCCAAACTGAAAAAAAATATCTTAGATTCCCACTAACAATGTGCCTGTGGCTCCTCGTGTCTCTATATCCTGCAGACACTGATTAGGATCAGCCCTTTGAGTGTAGTTATTTTGGTAGATCTGAATCCTCTCTCGTTGAATGTGGCCCTTGCATTCTGTGATGGCTAACAATGCTGGCTATCTTTCCGTATGCTGATTGGCCATTGGTCGTGTATCTATCTTCTTTGCACAGACGTCTACTTAGAACTTTTTTTTTTCATTTTTGATTTTTCTAGACAGGGTTTCTTTGTAGCTTTGGCACCTCTTCTGGAACTAGCTCTTGTAGACCAGGCTGGCCTCAAACTCACAGAGATCCTCCTGCCTCTGTCTCCCGAGTGCTGGGATTAAAGGCATGTGCACCACCACCCGACCCTATTTAGAGTTTTTAAAATCAGTTTTAAGTGGGTTGTCTCCTGGTAGTTACATCAGAAGAGATTGTTTCTAATACTCAAGATTCTAGCTCCACATCAGATAGAAGTTATATTTCCCTATACGTCTGTGGGTTTTTTGATCTCGTTCTTGGTGAAAATCGTATTCCTCTTAATTGCTCATTAAATGCATACAATGTGTTTTGCTCATATTCATCCCTCTCCCTCAAGTCTTTGCATTCCACCTCCAAAGCTGTGGAAGGTTCCTCTTCCCTCCAAAACCTCATGCCTTTATTTTAAATTCAGTGAGTGCAATGCATGCTGCCCTAAACTGACTTTTCCTCCTCCGGCAGCTATCAGTTATGAAACGCTCTCCAAATGGGGGTGGGACTTCGTGCTCACCTCTCTTCTCCATGTTGGAATTCTTTCTGGCTTGATCTTTCTCGTGTCTTGTGCATGCTGTCATAAGCATTGTGAGCTTGTTCCGAAAACACTTTCTGGCTCTTAGGATCTTTCTGTCCTCTCTTCCATGATGATCCCTGAGCCTTGGGAGGACAGAGTTTGATATAAACATTCTACTTAGAGCTGAGCACTCTGAGGTCTTTTATTCTCTGCATCTTGAACAGGGGTGGGTCTCTGTGTTAATCTCCATCTACTATAAGAAGGAACTTCTGTGATGAGGATTGGGAGATGCACTTATAATATATGGGTATAACAATAAGTCATGAGGACTGTGTTTAGTATCATATCCATTTAGCACAATAATAGTAGTAGGGTCTAGAGCCCAGGACCTATCACTATCCACAGGTTATTGGTCCTGATAACAATAACTGGTATAGGTTCCAGCTTGTAAAATCATGTCTCAAATATAAACGCGACGTGTTTTATCATCCCATTAACATTTGTGCCACTATTGCACTAATGGGCCTATCTTTCCAGGTCACTCATTATTTTAGCTTGCAACATTCACAACTGGATGACATTGATGATGAACTTTTTCCCTTGATAGAACCTTCCAGCACTGTGAAAATTAGCCAGTAGGGATGAAGCTTCTAGGCCAGAACCAGCTTGATCTCGCAATAGTCTGTGACTTAAGAAAGTGGTAGCTTCAGTAGCAAGATCTTCCTGTCAAGTTCTGGAGGGTAATGAAGAGCAACGGCAACAACATATAATTTCATTTTTGTGGGACTCCACTGGCCAATTACTCCCAAACAGGTAACCCATTCCTGCCACTGCCAATAGCTCCAAAGGAGATAGCCCATTCCTGGCACTGATTATTTGCTAGCCTGAAGTAAATGGTAGGAGCGTTGCCCCATTTAAAGTGTAACTTCATTTTAATACTTTTCTATGTGTATATGTACATATATTATGAAGCTACTACAGTAGTAGATATACATATAATGTTTTCAAAAAGTCTTTGTTAGTTACTATCTCACCTTCTCTCTCCTCTCCTTCCATCCTGCCTCCTATTTCCTTTTCCATTACCCACCTCCATTTACCCTGCCCCCACTCAGGATGGCTGTTTTCAGTTTCATCCACTTACCTGAAATTTTTATTTTTCTGAAAGGTTGACTAGCATTCCATTGTATAAGTGTACCACATTTTCATTCATCAGTTGATGGATAGATGAGGCTGTTGCCATTCCCTTAATATTATGAACAGCAATGAACATGGATGAGCAAATATCTCTGTAATGGGATATGGAGTCCTTTGGGTATATATCCCAAAGTGCTATCTATAGATGTATCATACAATAGTTCTATTTATAGTTTTTTAAAGGAACTTCTACACTGAATTCCATAGTGGGAACACCAGTTTGTATTCCTAGCACCAGTAAACAAGTATCCCTCTTTCCCACATCCATACCAGCATTTGGTGTCATTGTAGTGTTCTGACTGGAGTAGAATGAATTCTCAAAGTAATTGTATGTGTGTGTCTATGTTTGTGTGTGTGTGTGTGTGTGTGCGTGAATGCGCATGCGCACATGTATGTATGTATTTGTTAAGTGTATAGCAGGTAAATATTTGTCTGCATTCTGTAGGCTGTCTTTTCACCCAAATGATGGTGTCCTTTTAGTTTCATTTATTCCTGTTTTCAGTTGTTGATCTTAATGCCTGCTCCACCTTGGTCCTTTCTCCTCCTCTATCAGGTCCAGAGTATCAGGTCTTATATGTTGAAATCCTTGATCCATCCTTTTCATTTACGGCAAGAGATAATAAGGCTATGACTTCATTCTTCTACACATAGTCACTGAGTTTGACCAGTACACTTGTGGAACATGCTATATTTTCCCAATGCCCATTGTTGGCCTCTTTGTCAAAAGTTGGGTGACTGTAAGTGCATGGATTTATATCCAGGTACTCAATTCTATCCTATTGATCAATATCTCTATTTTTATGCCAGCACTGTGTGCTAAAACAAGAAATGGGTATACCTCTAGCAGGTCTCTTCTTGTCAAGATTGTTTTGGATGCCCTGAGCATTTTGTGTTTCTACATAAAATTTAAGGTGATGTTTTGCAATTTCCATTAAGGACGTTGGAATTTTGATGGGGATTGCATTGAATCTGTAGATTGCTTTTGGCAGGGTGGCCATTTTCACAACATTAATCCTAGCAATTCATGAACATGGGTTTTTTTTTAATCTTTATATAACTTTTTCATTTTCTTTTATTAACGTCTTTAAGTTTTCATTGTGTGAGTCTTTCATTTACTTGGTTAGATTTATTCTAAGGTTTTTTTTAAGACTATTATGAATGGTATTGTTTTCTGATTTCTTTAATCATTTATTTGTTGTTGGTACATAGGTAGCTACTGGTTTTTGTGTGTTAGTTTTGTATCTTGCTTTTGGGTGAATGAGTTTATTAGCTATATGGTTTTCCCGGTGGAATCTAAGTCCTTTATATATTCAACCATCATCTGCAAATAAGGAAACTTTGATTTATTTCTTTCCTATTTGTATGCCCTTTGTCTCCTTCTCTAGCTAAGACTTTAAGCATATTCTATCCATTTATTTGATGTTTAGATAAAGAATTGGCTAAATGATAGACATTTACTGATTATCTGGAATTGAAGTAAAATGCAGTTTTCTAAGTCTCTAGAACAACTTTATTGCCCTTGTAACTTCCAAGAGGCAAAAGAGACTTTAGAAATAATCAAGAAGTGGTTTGAAGAAAACCAAGAACAAGATGGTCATGCCACCTTCCTTGACTTCATAGCAAGGTGCCTTGAAGATTGAAAAGTACGCTCACAGGGAAGTTACCTTTGCTCCTAGATGAGATGGTTGTCATCTGTCCTTATCTTATTAGAAGACCTCATTGTATTCACTTTTAAGAAAAGATGGTAGATTAGACTGGGAAGCAAATGCCAAAATGAGATTTAGTTAGGGGAAGTGCCCGTGACAGAACGGAGGCTATGTGAGCAGAGCTGTGAGAGCTTTGGACCGGGAAGAAGTCTGCCCTGTGGGAAAAGAAAGGAAAGGAGGTTTGATAGAAGCATCTTAGACTGCTCTGCAGTCTGGGGAATGTTTGGTGAGGCCAGCGGGGAATTCTTCAGCTGCCATTGCTATTAGTGGAGTCTCATTATTGCCAAGGCATGGGGTTGTTTCAGTATGTGTCTGTGCATAGACTAGGAGGAAACATGATGTTGATTTTAAGCTATGGTTTCAGATTACTGACAAATTACATTTTCTGTAATTGAGCTCAGCATAGAATTGTTGCTGAGAAAAATGGTAATTTTCGTTAACATAGAGATTAACTATAATAATAAAGTCCCAAATACAGTGACTAACTAAAGTAAACTTCTATTTTTCTACCAAACTGCAAACTCAAACAGGAGATAGAGGACCCAGGTTCCTTCTGTCTTGTTGCTCTGTCATCCTAAGATTATTGACATAGTTGGTGGCAACCTAAGATGGCTTACTACTGTGTCTACAGTGTAGCCCAAGAAGAAGGGGGTGCAAAAACCATCTTTCCATTGGAAGAAACAACTGAATAATGAAAATCTCTCTGTTTTACCAAAACTCAGTTGTATTCATTTTCTCTTGCTATATCAAATCTTACACATTTAGTGGAACTATATTTTCCTACTGTTTTCTTTTACTTCATTGAGTGAAACCTTGAGGTCATCAGGTGTACACCTTCAGAGATTGTATTAGTTACTTTTAACATTGTTGGGATCAAATCCGTGGTAAAAGACAAATAGAGGGAATGCAGATTTTTCTTGGACTACAGGTTGGGGGGTATGGGTCATCACGAATCGGAAAGTGGGGCTGTTGGTGACACTGGTTCACAGTAAGGGAGCAGAGAGAGATGAATGCGGGTACTCTGCTGCCTCTCCCCTTTTGTTCAGACTGGGAGCCCAGCTCAAGGAATGTACCCCCAGTCCCAGTGAGCTTTCTGGCTGTAGTTAGCCCAGTCAAGGAAGTCCTTCCCAGACATGCGCAGATGTTTATCTCCTAGACATAAACGGGAAATGTTATGACTTCCCGTCTACAGGTTGTGACAAGCCTGACAAAGAACAGTTAAGACCACTCAGGTGGTTGTGTGGGAATGCTCTTAGGATGATGTCACTGAAGAACTTGCAGCCAGCCACACTTGAACAAAGTACCGACGTGCTGGACATTTTCTTGTGCTGAACAGTAAACGGACCTTTTCCACGGCTGTTTTCACAAAGCTTTTTAGTTGCCAGATGGATGAGATTCTGACATTTATAACCAGAGGGCTGGGGACTAAGGCCTTGGGAGATTTGCTAAAGAAAATGTATGATGTCTGAAGCAAAGCCAACGTTAGTACTGTTGGGTCACCTCTCTCTTCGGCTCTTACACTCCCTTTCTTCCATTTCAATAATGGCTGTGGACAAACCTCTTTTGATTTCAGTATGAAGTCATTTAGCAATAAGTCCTTTATCATATTCTATATTACATAAAGTTGCTTCTTCATCATGTCAGCTCATCTTGATCTCTGAAGATGGTTTGAGTGGTTATGTGATTTCCTCTCATTGAGCCTACAACTTTCAGCGGCCTATCTGAAAAACATCACTGCCAGAGAAAAAACTGTGACGACATCAACTGCTTGGATTTTATTTGGGAGACAAGAGAGGCAGAGACAATCCTTTTTTTTTTTTTTTAACCAACAAAAAGTAAGGAAGATATTGATGACCTTTTGGTTGTTGTTTCTGGCAGATTTATAATGCAGTAAAAAATGTGTCTTGCAATCATTTAGCCCATATGGATGATATTATCCATTTCAGTCGGAACTGTTCGTGTCTTCCAGAGCTCTGAAGCTTTTTATTTAAGTGAAGGGCACTGCTAAAATGGTGAACTCAAACATCCCCCCACCCCGAAGTTCTTTCAAGACCGTTATTATGAATAGTTTGGTTTTAAGAAATTCCAGATGAATGGTGTAAACCAAGATGAAAGGCGAAGGCCACAGCAGCTGCGCATAAGAATTAGGCAGAAGTATGCAAATTCTAACCCCACCGATTTGAACAATGTTAAAAGCTGATGCTTCAGAAAAAAAAACCCCAGCTACTCTGATCAAGTGGTGACCAAGAGGTGCCCAGGGTGCTTGCTTCAAGAATTAATAAACAAAGAAGTCCCTGACCCTCTGTATGACATTAGGCTATTTGTGTGACTACATCATTGCTTAGTGCAGTTTGCCATAGAAACAAACATTAGCAATGACACGGTCACAGCACAGGTACTTGTCATTAACCATAAACTTTTTTTTATAGAATTCTGAGCCTTAAGTTCCCATAAAGCGAGGCGCTGATTTAGTTTTTACAGAAACTGAATTCTTGAACTCAAGGGACCTTCTGACGATGTTAGAATTCAGCGGCAAATTCAGGTCAATCTATTCTATGTTGAGAAATGATCAAATGAGGAAATCTAAGTAGCTTGGAGAGATGGTAAAGGGAAGATTCAAGAATGTGGCAAGCGTTGAAAGGAACTAGAAATAATGGCCATCATTAGTTGAATACTCACCGTGTGACTGGTACACAGAAGTATCATTAAAACTTCAGAATATCTTCCAGGGCTATGGACACAAAGGTTTCTTCAAGGCTTCAAAGCCAGGAAGAGTCAGGCCAGATGTCTTCAGGTACCTGAGGGCTTATAAACACTGTGGCGTGCTTTTGGTGTCCTCAGCCCTCGCCTGAGGGCTCACCATAGCAAAGTCCTTAGAGCTGGTTTCTCTGGTACAACCATAATTTACCAAATAGACTTTGATGTAGCTGCTGCCAGTCTTGCAAATCTTCTGGTTTGATACTTTTGGGTTTTCAAAATCTGTATTCATTTTCAAACAACCCTGTTTCTGTTGAAAAGAAGGTAAAATATTACAAGCATCTTCTTAAGCTGTCTATAATGAAATACTTATTTCTGAACTAAACTAAAATACTTGCAGGCAAATACACAGTTACCAACATCTCCCACCACTGCGCTTATATCCTAATTAATTGTCTTTGGGCAAGAATTCTATGAAGACCATCCCCTACATTTCAACTTGGTCATGTTTGACACTCATCAGCTGAGATAGATGGTCAAGGAAAACAGCTTAGGAAGATTCTGACCAAGTAATTGCCCCCAGAGTGCTTCAGTTCGCTTTTCTGCCATCGTTGATGTGTTTCTTTTATCTCATGGTTAGGTTCTGGCTCCTGAATGCTGCCTTCCTCAGACAGAAGGGAACTGGGGAGAGGACAGGCTGTTCCCCTTAGGAGACGAGAAGTAAAAGGAGCACGTAAGATTTATGTTTACATCTGTGTTCCTCAAGGAACACATGGTGCCATCCCTTCATGCTGGTATACAGCTGTGGCAGATAATAAGAGTTTCCACTATCTACTTTTCCTTTCTCTTCCCCAAAGGGCAAGATAATCACTTCTCCAAAATTTGTTGACAAGTGGCTCTCAACAAAGTGTCTATTCCTGAGACGCCTTTGCTGAGTAACAGGAGCTCCCAATGCCTTTGATGACCTGATGCCTTCTCTCAGCTTTGAATCTGCCTTATGACTCACCACTCTGCAATTACAAAGGGACTCAGCTTCCCAGTCCTGGGTCAAAATCCTTGGTGGCACCAGTGTCTAGATTCTCCACATTAGGCAACAGTAAGTGCAAGAGACGCTGAGAAAGGCTATGTTGTGTTGGAATTCACATGTTCAACCAAATTGTGGATGTTTTAACAAGTAGATGATGAGGTTAGAAATTCGAGGACAGATAACTTTCACTCTTTTACTTAATCAGAACACGGGATGCCCTAGGACTATACTCAGAAATGACCTTTTTGTTCTTAACTGTACATATATCCAAAATGAAAAACAATGAAAAAGCAATAAGCTTGGGACTCCAAATACCTAAGTGGCATAGCAAACATATTAAGATAGTAAAGAAACACAAATCCCTGTTGCTTGAAAGAGAAATTAAGTGGGCAGGAAGAACAACCCTTTGACAAGACTAAGAAACGAGAGAAAGGGTGCAAGACAAATCAACTGATGGGTCTGAAGAGGTGGCTCAGAGAATGAAGAACTCGCTAAGCAAGTATGATGGCCTGTGTTTGGGTACAGAGAACACATGTAAAGCTGGATGCTGTAGCATGTGTCTGTAATCCCAGCACCAGCAAAGGAAGATGGGAGGAAGAAACAAGGGAATCCCTGGGAGTCTGTGAGTCAGCTGGAATTGGTGTCCTCATGTAAGGGATCCTGTCATAAGTGGAAAGTGAGAATGGGCACCCAAAATCAATCTCTGATACACACACACACACACACACACACACACACGCACGCACACACACACACACACACATGCACGCGCACACACACATGATTAAAATTAAACTAACTTTAAAAATAAAAAATTTGAAAATAATGAAATGAATTTTTTTCTTTTTTATTGATATTTATTGAGCTCTACATTTTTTTCTGCTCCCCTGCCTGCCTCTCCTTGTAGTAAGAGCTGTGGTGGGCTGCGTTCCGCCACCCAGCTCCTGGCCACCGGCTAGCTTTACCCAAAATAATTACAAGGAAACTATATCCTTTTGAACACTACCTGGCCCATTAGTTCCAGCTCTTACATATTGATCTAACCCATTTCTAATATTCTGTGTAGCACCATGAGCTGGTTTACCAGGAAAGATCTTAACCTGTGTCTGTGTGGGATGGGAGAATCATGGCAACTGCCTGACTCGGCTTTCTTTCTCCCAGCATTCTGTTCTGTCTACTCTGCCTACCTAATTTTCCGTCCTATTAAAGGGCCAAAGTAGTATCTTTATTTAACCAATGAAATTAACACAAAACAGAAGACTCTCCCCCATCATCTCCTCTCGCTTCTTCAACCCTCTCCCAAGGACCCCATGCTTCCAATTTACTCAGGAGATCTTGTCTTTTTCTACTTTCTACTTCCCATGTAGATTAGATCTATGTAAGTCTCTCTTAGTGCCCTCATTGTTGTCTAAGTTCTCTGGGATTGTGGTTTGTAGACTGGCTTTCTTTGCCTTATGTTTAAAAAATGCCTATGATAAAAGAAATTTTTATTGAATATAGAATGATAAGTTAAATACTAATAGGGTAATTACATGTAATTGATAAAAACCAATTGGAGAATTTATGTAAAATTGATTTTTTTCTCTAGAGAAAATTTGATATGAGTCAGGGACAACCACTGGTGACTCTGGCAGTGTGTGCTTTAAGAAGCAAACATCTGCCTACCCTTCCTCACGGCTACTCTCACTCACACATACCACTTGCAACTCGCGGCCAGGCTCATTTTCAGTCTGAATTTTATGACACCGTTGACAAATAACTACTAACATTTGTGAATTCAGACGCTACAGACGGGAGATGCATTCCTGTTCCAGTTATGACAAAAGGGTCAGCAGCTGCCTGGGAGTCCCTTTAAGCAATAGAATTTACATTTACAGGCTTCTGGGAATATGGCTCCTGACTACTCACAGCCAAAGCCCTGTCCAGGAATTGCCTTAGTTAGAAGGAAATGCCTTAATCAACATTACATCCCTCCCACCCCACCCCCACCCCAAGAGAGGGGACGACTGAACTTCCTGCAAAATAGATTAGCACACTACTAGCTGAGTTACATCTACAACCTACTATTACTACTAGTACTACACACATACACGAAAAATAGATAGATAGATAGATAGATAGATAGATAGATAGATAGATAGATAGATAGATAGATAGAACTTTCATCATAGAAATACTGTGTTGGTGATAGAATTCTATCACTGTGACAAAATCCCTGAGATCAAAACGAAGAGAAGACAATGACGACAAAGCTGAAGAAGAATAAAGAGGAGAGGGGGAGGAGGAGGAAGGAGAAGAAGAAGAAG
>NW_004949099.1:7328989-7369531 GCF_000317375.1 Microtus ochrogaster | reverse complement strand
AGGAGGAGGAGAAGAAGAAGAAGAAGAAGAAGAAGAAGAAGAAGAAGAAGAAGAAGAAGAAGAAGAAGAAGAAGAAGAAGAAGAAGAAAGAAGAAGAAGAATAGGAAGGTAGTTTTATTTTGGTTCAAAAATCTTGACAGTTTCAGGACATAGTCACCTGCTCTAATGCTATAGACCTGAGATGAGGCAGAATGTCATGGCAACAAGAGCCTATAAAAGAGGAGATTTATTACTTTGTGATAAAATAAATAAATAAATAAATAAATAAATAAATAAATAAATAAATAATGGGGCTAGTGGGCAGAGAGGGAGAGGGGAAGTAGGGAAAGACAGAAAGAAAGGAGAATTGGGGAGAAAGGGTAAATAGAGGTTAAGATACATTCATGGGGATGCCCCCAGTAGCTACAAGCAGCTCCGCATCTTACTCATCCACCGCCCTTGAATTCTTAGTGGATTAATCCACCGATGGGGTCAGAAGCCTCATGATCCAGGCACCTCTTAGTGTTCCACCTCTGAACACTCTGCTTTGGAGCACATGGACCTTTCATATGTACAACATAAAAATATCAGAAGTTTCTTTTTGAAATTAAAAGCAGCCTCCTTGAATACTATCTGGTATATTATAAATACTATAAATTGAGTGTGGAGCAACTCATAGGCAAGAAGAAAACCTCGCCAAGATGCTACATTGCCCCTTAGCCCTAGAAGCTCTCATTATAGCAAGTAGTCATGGAAAAGATTTACGTCTGTGGTAAGTGGCCTACCAGGTCTGTGTCTTTCCTAAGAAATGTTTCAATCTGTATGTAACTTTTTCTGTCCTCTGCAGCAGCCAGTGTGGAGGTCCATCTTACCTTGATGTAGGAGGGTCTTCTATCTATCTGTTGTTTCATTGGTTAATAAAGAAACTGCCTTGGCCTTTTGATAGGGCAGAATTTAGATAGGTGGAGTAGACCGAACAGAATGCTGGGAGAAAGAAGCAGAATAGAGCAGATGCCATGACTCTCTTCTCTGAGATGGACGCTTGTTAGACTCATGCCAGTAAGCCACAGTCAAGTGGTAATACAGATATTAGAAATGGGTTAGATCAATATGTGATAGTTAGCCAATAAGGGACTGGAGATAATGGGCCAGGCAGTGTTTAAATGAATATAATTTCTGTGTTGTTACTTTGGGTGTAAAGCTAGCCGTGCGGGAGCCGGGCAGGACGAAAAGCAGGCCTGCTCGCCTCACCACTACATTACTTCTAAGGTTAGCATGACGGTAAAGAAGCAACTCTCTTCCTACAAAATGGGACAAAGCAGCTTGTGGACAAGGCTGCTTGCCACACCTAATAGGTCAGACACTAAGTCCTCAGAGGATGAGGTACCGTGATGCTGCAGGCTTGAGGGTGTGGGGATGCTGTGGGTTTCTGATGAGAAGGTGCCTGGAAAGGTGACTATGAGCTTTGCTAGGAAGTGAGGGAGTGATGAACCAATGGGGATGGCACTAGGGTAAATGACTAAGTGAGTTGAGTCCACTGTCAATGTGCAGCCCAGGGGAGCTCAGGCTGAGCACCTGGGCTGTGACTGGAGGAAGCAGGAATAGGTATGGCCTCCCACTGGAGATGATATGGCAGTTGTGCCCACATGTAGAGGGGAACATTGTTGGGATTCACATTTATAAAATATCACTTTGGGTGGCTCTAATATTAGACATTTTTGTCCTTGTGCAGCAAATGCTGCCATGTCTCCAAGTAGAAACAAAAAGCCAGAGAGCAACTGACCAAAGGTAGGAGTCATGAACATACTGACATGTTTCAGGTTTTCTCTCCCTGGAATGGCTCATAGAGGAAGAATTAGTCCAAGCTAGCCTTTTTTTAAAAAAAAAATACAGAAAAATGAAATGTTGTTTTGATTAAGATAGCCATTTCTATTTCTTTCTACTTTTTTTGTCTATGATTTTCTCCTGTTAAAAATTATTAAATGAAACTTTATTCGTATTCATTGTTTTAAAGCTTGAAAAGTCTTCAGTGTTTTTATCCAATTTTATTGAATTTTGAATAAAAGAAGCACTTATGGTATGTTGAGAAGTAAACTGAAATATTAAAAATAACATTTCCAAATAGAAAAAGTCCATTATGAATAGTTGGGCAATCAATAAGGGTCCAAGATACTTCACATCAAATGAGGAAAACTATAAATAAAAATTGCATTTGAACATTATTTGAATTAATTGTATCATCCAGTCAAACTAAGGTAAAAAAGAAAATACATGTGTGAAGGGAGACACAAATTGTTTGCATGCTGTTGTCAATATAATAAAACCAAAAGAATCTGAAAACTAAATAGCAGTGATTTAAGAAACTAAAGAAGTTTCTAGGATTCATGATCAATGCAGAAGAGGAAAGCCTTGGCCACTTTTATAAGATCTATACAGTACCTAGAAAGAGTCTAATAAAACGTATGCAACGTGCTTTAAAGAGAAATTATTCTAAATGTGTTGAGTCACATTATAGAAAAACCCATATTATCGAGAAATCATGCTCAATCTTTTTCTTAAAAAAAGAAATGCTTTTGAATCTATGGGAGAATTCAGTCATAAAACCAGTAGCTCATAGCCCTCCCTGTGTACGGGACAGTTTAAGGCCTTAAGTCCAGTTCTCACTTACACATCCATGTAATGTGACAGTATTAGTTAGTCTTCATTTATCGATGAGAAGACTGGAACCCAGAAAATCTAGAGAAGATTGGGCGGCATATTGCTAAAGTGAGGGGCAGAGGTTCTGCAGAACAGAGGGGATGCATGGGGGGTGCAAACCCACATAGCACTGAGCATAAGCAGGCTGGGAAAGAGTGCTGCTGCCTGGCCCGGACTCACAGCGGTATACTTAGAGGTTAGCTTAGAGTTAGTTTATCATTAGCACATAACCAACCTACTGTGGGCTTAGTGTGTGCATGGCATTATTAGTGGCTAGAGCAGAGCACACAGTCCCTCTTTTGGGAAGCTGGTCTTTCACAGGGTGGCAGTGCAGGAGGGGAGATAGTAGTGCTAAATGGGCCCCTGAAGACTTTAAAGAAAACACAAGTGTTAAAGTATTAGTTGTGGTTTTCTTTATGTGTAAAATCTAATGTGAGCACCATATTCTGAATAATTCACATTTCTCTTAGCAGTAGCTGAACTACTTTCCATGACACTTCCTATTGAAAAGATTAAGTGTTCCCAATGAATGCATTATTACTTCTGCTCAAGCCCTGCAATTACAAGTGGGAATTAAATTATAAAGCATGGATGACAGAAAATATATTTTTGAGTTAGAACTGAATGTGGTATCTTCAAGTTAAAGCACAGCATCGTGTTGTCTAGGGCCTTCCATTTTAGAGGAGAGTGAAAGGTATCGTTAGTTAGACTTTTTAGTTAGATCATTTAAAATGATTGTGGCAATGATTGTTCCTCTAGACTTATCTTTTCACACACACGTGTACGTGCACACACATGCACACACACACTCACATACACACACACAGTCACATACACACACATTCCTAATAATCAAATTCTTTTTTTTACTACATCCCGTTTTGCTTCCAGATGAAGATTAATATGTGATTAATAATCCACAATTATGTGTCAGCCCCCGTCACACCGTACACCACACCTTTGGGCAATGGCTCCCTCCTCTGCTGCTGTACGAGGTTAGCTTTCTCTCGGCAAAGGTGGTCTTGTGAGCATCCTCTACACAAAATGTCAGTTTTGTCATTTGGTCAGGAGATGGCTTACCTTTGTGGTCAGGTCTAAGGATACATTCATATATCATGAACACTCTATGCCACATTCTAGATCAATGGTTGTAACCAAACATGATTTTTCCCATTAGCAAACAAAGGACCTGGAAAAATTTCATTATTTTCATAGGGTGGGAGAGAAGAGCGCTGTTGGCATCCATGGGGCAGAGGTCAGTGAAACGATGTTCCCAATCTTTATGACCATCCATGATTTCTTTCCTTCATGACATAAAGGTCAAACAGAATCAGTTTTGGAGCTATCCAAGAACAAGTTTCTTGGACCCTCCCTCTTCCATCCCCCTCTTCCTCTCCAGCCACACCACTGTCCACTGTACAGAGCTTTGTGCGAGAGATTTTACTGTAATGTGAAAAGACTCTCCATCTGCTTTCCAAAATGGTAGCCACTGGCTCTCTGCAGTTCCCGCATGGTGGAAATGTGGCTGATGAACTTTTGGATGATGCTTTAAGTTGTAGCCAATGGAGATTAATGTAAATTTAAAGGCAAATAACTTCACATGCCTAGTGACTCCTACATGGGACAGTAGAGAGTTAGCATGTTCACAGACTTGTTCCCAGGATGGACTTCTTCTTGGGTCTCATGTGAGGCGTAGATTCAAATCAGTTTTTAAATAATTGTTTGAGATTATGGTATAATTATATCATTTTCCCTACTCTTTCCTCCTCCCAAATCTACCCATGTACCATACCTTGCTCTCTTTTGGATTAGTGGCCTCTGGTTTTATTTTTTTAATTGCTGCCATGCGCGCACACACACACACACACACACACACACACACACACACAAATTCATAATGATCAAACTACTTTTTCTTTATTATATCCCATTTAGTTTATGAATCTTTGTAGAGGAGAGGGGATGGAAAGGTTCAAGTGTGACAGGACCCCAAAAGAAACAGTTCCAAAAATTCAAATATTTTCAACTAAAGTTTAGAACATTTGTATTAACAGTCTATATGACACATGGTTTGGTTTCTATATATCATTTTGCTAAAAAGGTGTGTCTCTTCCATCCCAGACTTCAGGGCTTATATGAGCTCATTTCTACCACAGTGAAGGTACTGTTTCTTTATGATGTTATTGTTGGCAGTGGTGGTGGTGATGGAGTGGATGTGTAGGGGGGTGTGCATGTGCATGTAAGTGCACACATGTGTGGTGATATATTTGTTATGTGGCTAGGAGACAATCTCAGCTACTCTTCCTCAGGCACCATATACCTTACTTTTTGAGACATGGTTTCTCATTGGCCCAGAACTCACCATGGAGGCTAAGCTGGATGACTGATGAGCTCCAGGGTTCTGTCTGTCTGTTTCCCCACTGCTGGGATTACAGGTACTTGCCAGCACATCTCAATTTCTCACATAGTTTCTGGAGTCTGACCTGAAGTCGTCACAACTATAAAACAAACACGGTACCAGCTAAGATCTCCCCACGGCGCCCTAGAGGCTGGGTCTCGGAGAGGAACTGAGTACACGTGCCAAGGGCTGAACAGAACCATCCAGGAGAATAGAGGAGGGCACGGTAGTTTCCCTTCCCTTTTCTCCGTCATTATTCTTTTCATTTGGGGTAGTTCTTTTCTCCCCTCTTTGACGGCTCTCCCTTGGTTTCTCTACACCCCCCACTTCTCTCCATAGCTCCCCATCTCCTCTCTCCACTCCTCCACACTCAACTCTCTTCTTTCCAGTTGATTATGTACTCTCTCCTGCTGGCCCATGATCATTTCTCCTAATTATGAGAACAGCCCATCCTTTAGCACTCCATGTAAATGCCTAGTTGGCGAACAGGAAACAGTATCTCTACCTCTAGCTTCTCTCTGCACAGGGTAAGACCTGTATGTGGCTGTCTGGAGACATTGCTGTGTTTCCTTTGGAAAGCAGCTGCTGGGGAAGCATTATGTTCCAATTAAGTTTTCAGTGGGGAAATGTCTGTGAAGGAAACCTGAGAAGGAGTGAGGGCCACGGAACTGCATCTGACCTGTGGGAAGAGAGGACAGGAAGGAATTCTGGGCAGTGTGCTATAACCAGGCTAGAAGGAAACCCTAGAGTCACTTGTTCTCCATGAGTCTGACTAGCTGTGATCCCTGTAGCAGCCCCTCCTTTGCTGCAAAAGGAGAAATCTACTTCTTTACTGCAAAAGATGAAATCTAATTTATCTTTCCTTCTTCCCTCTCCTTCTGGATTGTGCACACCCCTCCTCAGTGAGGTGCCCTAGTTTCTCCCCCCACCTCACTCTGAGCACCTATGTTCTACTATCCACTTATCAAGAGACAACCCCCATGGTTCCTTTCTACTTTCCTGACGTGTGTGTTTACTTCCAGTTATGTAATCAACTCTAAAGATTTGGAGCTAGAATCTACGAATGAGAGCGAACATGTGGGTGTGTCTTTCTCCATCTGGGTTACTCACTCAGTGTAATGTTTTCCAGTTCTATCTATTTACCTTCCAATTTCATTTTTATTTTCAGCTGAATAGTATTCCATTATGTAATGCAGCACATTTTCATTATCCCATCATCAGATGAAGGACCTTTAGGCTGTTTCCATTTCCTAACTATTGGGAATACAGTAGACTAACCACGGTTGAGCAAGGATCTGTGGAGCAGGATGTCGAGTTCTTTGGACATATGCCAAGGAATGGTATAACTGGGTCAGAAAGCAGATCTGCTTTTAAGGTTTTGAGACTTCTCCCCACTGATTTCCACAGTGGCTTCCCCAGTTTGCAGTTCCACCAGCAGTGGATGTGATTCCCCTGTCTCCACATTCTAACCAGCAATTGCTGTCATCTGCTTTCTTGCTCTTAGCCATTCTGACTGGGCTGAGACGAAATCTCAAGGTTGTTTGAATTAGCAGTTCTCTGTTTGATAAGCTTGTTGAACACTTTTGAAAGATATTTCATAAGCATTTCTATTTCTACTTTTGAGAACTCTCCATTCAGACCCATTGCCCGTGTTTGATTTCTTTGAGCTCTTTATATGTTCTGTCTTTAATCCTTTATTAAATGTAGAGCTCTCAATGAGTTTCCCCCACTATATGGGCTTTCTCTTCACTCAACTGATTGTTGCCTGTAGTAGTAGGAGCGGCGGGGCTGCTTCCCCAGCACCCCGGCTGCCTGCTAGCTTATGCCCCGAAATAATTACACGGACACTGTATTCTTTTAAACACTGCTTGGCCCATTAGCTCTAGCCCTTACTGGCTAATTCTGATATCCCAATCAACCCATTTCTAATAAACTGTGTAGCACCGGTCTTACCGGGAAAGATTCAGCATGTCTGACCTGGCGGCTTGCTTCATCGTGTACGTCTGCCAGGGAGAGGGGAGCATGGCGTCTCTGAGCTCACTTCCTCTTCCTCCCAGCATTCTGTTCTGTTTACTCCACCCACCTATGTTCTAACCAATAAAATGGGCCAAGGCAGTTTCTTTATTTTTTAACCAATGACCTTCCTTCATCAGTTGCCTTTGTTGTATAGAAGCTTTTTAGTTTTAGGATTACATAGTCAGTGTAAGACCCTGTCTCAAACAATCAACAAAGAAAAATTCGAGTGTGTATATATGTATGTATATGTTAGATATATGTGTGTGTTTGCTTATGTGTTTGTATGTGTACATTTGTGTGTGTATACGTGGTTGTGTTTATATGTATACATGTGTGTATTTATGTGTATATCTGCAAATGCATTTGTGTGTATGTATGTGTGTATTTGTTTATGTGTTTATCTGTAGTACTTTTGTGTATGTGTATGTATGTAAATGTGTTTGTGTGTATCAGTGCATGTGTGTGTTTGCTTATATTTTTGCATGTGGGTGTCTTTGTGTGTATGTACATGCATAAGCAAGTATTTGTGTGCATGTATGTATGTCTGTGTGTGTATGTATGTATTGTGTTTGCTTATGTGTTTATCCATATGTGTGTTTGTATGTATGTTAATGTGTTTGTGTGTATGTATGTGTTTGCTTATATATTTGTAGGTGTGTATGTACATATATGTGAATATATTTGTATATGTTTTGAATTTTCTTGTATGTATGTGTGTTATAAATGCATGTGTTTGCTTATGTGTTTGTATGTGTGTGTATTTTTGTGTATTTGTGGTTATGTGCATATGTGTATATGAATTTGTATGCATGTTTGCATATGTGTGTTTCAGTGCAGGACTCATAATACAAGATGACTAATCTAAGAATCTAGAGAACATTCATGTACAGCTGCTATTAAAAATCCTGGCTGAAGTTTCCAAAAGCAAATATTATGAGTCCTTTTAAAGAGGTGCTTAACTAGCAGTATTTGACTTTGATCTCGTGATCCAAGGTAAACTCAGCAACTTTCCTCAAAGTAGCAACAACGCAGCATGTCGACATCAGACATTTGATTTTCACAAATCTTAGCCCGGAAGTTCTACAGGGCAAACCCTTCTGCTCCATTTAACTAATTTGGAAGAACAAAGGGCCAGCCTGACCTGATAGGATTTGAACCCATGGTTCCAGGAAGTCTAAATGAGCCAAAGATTATGTTTGGCCATGGACCATTACCCCTGGCAGGGATTGTCCACGGCTCTAGCCTGTTTACACTGACAAGGCTTTGTAAGATAAGGAATCCAATGCTTCTGAATAGCAGAGGTTCTTGGTGTCTGCCTCAGTGTCTCAGGTAGAGCCTTCTGAAAAGGCCTTTGTTGGGATCCTCTCTAAGTGAAGAACAGGAACTTACTCATAACAGGAAAGAGGCGGGGCTGAGGGGTGGAGGTGGGAAGGCAAGCAAAAAAAAAAACTATCTTTTTTTTTTTTTTTTTTTTTTGGTTTTTCGAGACAGGGTTTCTGTATCCTTATGTCACAACCAGAAGAGTCTGGGGAGAGACAATTTCACACCAAGAAACAAGTTAAAGGAGGTAATTTTCTGCTCCCCCAGGCTGTGGTGAGCTGGTAAGAGTCACAAGCAAGGGGAAAGGCTCTAGGCTTGCTTGCAGCTTAGATAAGTGCTTCCTGTCTATCCTCAGGCACATTGCCTCATGTGTTTAAGGGGCCTTGATTAAGTGTCTCAATTACCCATCTAAAATAATAGCTGTTTCATCAGGGGTATTGTGGCGTTTAATTAGAGCCCTGGAAGGGGAATGAGATCCTCAGATAAGACCTTGTATAAACACACTCAGAGATGTATGTCTGCATCCATACATGCTACATACAGATGCCTGCTAAGCCGCAGAAGTGAATTATCAGGCAAAAGTCTCTCTTCATCTCTGCAGGGTGCCTACCGTTAGTCTTGCTGCCTCAGACTTAGAACATAAATGCCTCCAGGGTACCATTTGGAAGGATTTTCTAATGCTTACATGAGGGACCTTGCTTAAGAGCTCAACAGCACAGGCAACTCCTGGTCACCTGTGTTGTTGCAATGCTTCCTTGAACAGCAGGCAATCATTTCCAAGTTTCCCAGGCTTCTCCAGGTGCTGCTTCACCAATATTGCTGGTTAGTTCATATGTCTAAGAAGGATACTTTTCCAATTTAAGAACTTTGGGCAAAAACTTTATATGACTTTTATTCAGAAAGAAAAACCAATGTTTTCTAATATACATTGATTGTAATATATTTTTACTGAATCTTTTTATTAAAGTTTTTCTTATTTTTAAACTATCTTGCGTACCAATGGTTTATGTGTGTTACACTGTAATGGAGTAGAAAGATACTTTACAACTGAATTGTAGATAGCTCTTGGGTTGTTTATACTTTATGTTGACAGCATATGCGGATGCTTCTCTTTTAGGCAGCCTTAGTATGACACACACACACACACTCCGCAAGTTTAGAGTACTAATTTATTACGACTGAGGGTCTGTGGGTCAGCTGAGCTTTTGTGATGATGCTCTGAACCAGGATTGGATGATCTTGAATTGGCTAGGCCATATGTCTGTGGTCAGCTAAAGGATGACTGAGATTGGATAGTCAAAGACAGCCATGCTCACACATCTAGTGGCTATCCATCTTTGTTTTGAGACACTGCAATGACTGGCCCACAAATCTTCTTCCAGCAGACTTAACGAGATTTATTCTCATATTAGTGTTAAGGAGAAGTGTAAGGCCTTTGAGACCTATGCTTGGAAGTGAAGCAAACTAACGCCTGCCCCACCGTACAAGCCAGGCAAAGTCTCCGTCTGATTGGTGTCCTCTGTGTCTTTCTGCGGTACCCTGTCTCGTGGCCTAAACAGCCCCTTGAGTTCCATCAAGTACATTCTGAGTTTGGATAGGATCTACAGCAGACTGTATAATGATCCCCTGACATCTATGTTCTAATTACTAGGACCCATCAACCTGGAAAAGAGACTCTGCAGACATGCGTAAGTGAAGTCTATTAAAATGAGATTGTCCTCTAACCTCAAGTGTCCTTGTAAGACAGCGGTGGTGGGAGAACTCACTGTGGCAGAGACAGAAGTCAGAGGTGTTGGCTGAGATAAGAGTCCACAGTGTTGGCTTGGAAACAAGAGAAAAGGATAGAGTAACGCAGCTCCAGAAATGAAGAAGTCAAGAAAATTAATTCCAACTTGAGCAGCCGGAAGAACTGCAGCCTCCTAACCTTCTGACTTCCTCTCATTGAAACCAATTTTGAATTTCTGAACTCTCCAACTATAAGAGAATAAAGATACATTGTTTTAAATCAACATACTGGGGGTAATTTGCCACGGAAGCCACAGAAGGTAAATGCAGAGTTCACTAGATGTTCAGTGTAGCGCTTCTGTTTTAACTCATGAGTTCAACGTGATCACACGAGCATAAATAGCTGCAAGAGAGCCTGGGAGAGATGCGTTGCTTTAATTGAATGTTATCAGGAACACCTAAGAGGAGGATACTATTGAGAAATGCCTGCTCCAAATGGAGGAGGAACTCACTATCATGCATTTGGCAATTATTGAGCATTAACCAAGAAGAATCAAGAACGGGGCTGTGCTCTGGGTAAGTCTTGTTGAGCAATACAGACAAATCCCTGCTCTCACGTAGCTCACATTCTGGGGAGGAGCAAACAAAGTTGTGAAAATGTGATCTGTGAAACAGTGGCTTATGTTACAGGAAATTGAAGCAAGGTCGGTGTGGAGAGTTAGCAGCTCCATGGCCATTTTAGAAAGAAATTTATAAAGCAATGTACGATGCAACTTCTTTTAAAAGAAATAGAAAAAATAGCCAACTAGGCGGTATGCATTGTGCCTACAGGCATTCAAAATCCAACTTAGAGTATACTGGAGATGACTTCTAGCTTGAGTACATAGACCTCTGTGGGTCCTTTCTCCTGTAGAATAAACAAAACTGATTACAATTACTTTTTAAGGCAAGATCTCTGGAAATTATCCTTATGCCATAGAGCTTTATTTTAAATTAACTTACTGAATCATGATAAGAATGGTGAGAAAGCCAGGGGCCAGTGGTGCAGACCTGAACTCCAGCTACTTGAAAGGCCGGGGTAGAAGGACTGTTAAGTTTAAAAGCTGTCTGAACTGCAGATAGGATAAGTTTTTACAATTTTTAATTTTTTATTTTTGGGAATTTTACACATGAATACTATATTACATCATTCTCCCCCTCCTTATCCTCGCTCTAATTGGTCCCTTTCACTTCGTTTCAGATTCGTGCTATCTTATTTTTAAATTATAACTGTCATACACACACACACATACAGTTATGTGTGCATGTATATAAATTTATAAACACAAGATGGTAAGTTTATTTACTGTTGCTCACAGGTATATAAGACCTCCTGAGATTTGCTGGGCTCTCAGGGACCTCTTCCCTGGAGAAGACTGATTCCCTGTCTCCCAGCAACCAGTAACTGTCTGTAGTTATTCTTTTAGGAGTGAAGCTTCCTGAGAATTCCCTATCTGCATTATTATAATCTTGTGCTAATTGTTCCTATTTTTCAGTTTCCTTATTGATAAATGAAGGCAATAGTAGTGGTCTTTGAGCTGCACTGGGAGGATCAAATGGATACAGTTTTAAACTCCACCTTTAACTTGTATTAATTTTAGTTTATCCTTTTGCGTGTCAGGAAAACCAGGCTATAGAGTATTGGAGAGACTATTTCTTCGAGTGGCACAGATCAAAATCTGCCATGTTATTGCCTGCTACCATTTCCCCCTTTCTGTAAACCCAATATGTCTCATCTCCCATATCCTGGAGGAAGCCTGATGTACTTAGTAGTGTAACATAAAATCGCTTTCTTTCACTTGAGGGGGAAAGGATCACTCTTTCTCTCTCAGTGTTACCCCAACCTACTCCTTCTGGATTCCAAAATAAAGCAAGGAACAGGATTAAAGGTCAGAAAAGTTTTCGCCAGCATTAAATAAAAGTTGGCTCTAAACCGATAAAGGTCCTGGTAGAGAATCTGGTATTAGGTTCCATGAGTGCAGCTAAGAGCTGAGCTGCAGAAGAAAACCCTAGGGTGTTGCAGAAGAGCACAGAGCATGGAGCATGGGGACCTTGCTCTGCCCAATCTGCCCTAACAGGATCTGACTCAGCCAATGGCTTTCTCCCGTTCCTCCTTACCAAATGGTCTGAAACTGGCCTTTTTGAAGTTGATCTTTTAAACAATCATGTTCTGTCTTAAAAAAAAAAAAAAGTTTTAAATGGCTGTCTCAGTAAAAGTGAAATCAATATTCTCTCAGCCTGGGCTTTTAGCAGATAATGTCTCCCCATAAATCATGGGCATAATGACACCGGAATAATTCATCATCTCATTACATTTACATATGATGGGCCACATTGTTCTGAGGCGAAGGTTATCTTCCCTGCCTGGGACTCCATCCAGCAACAAATAAAAGACCAAGCGACCTGATTATTTCATGATCCGTTTATAGGCTCTCTTGTGGATCAGTTTCCCGTCTGTCAGCTCCTTTTTCTTTATGGTCCTCCTGGGTGCACACTGCAGGGACCGATCTTCCCAGCTCAAGAATTTCAATAACTGTTAAAACTTTATTTGTTCGAGAGATGCCTGTCTAGACTGAACACACTCTCTGTACTCTGTGCTTCCTTTGTATCTACGCCAAGTTGAAGGTCAGCGGTAACCAGTCAAGCATTCATTAAGCACTTTGTATATGTCAGTAATGGTAGTGAGTATTAAAGACAGATAGGAAGAAAGAAAAAAAAAGGTAGATTTGTAGTCTTCCTGAGATCACCATCGCACTAGGGAGAGAACCAGAGATCATGTGGGAAATGACCATGGAAGAAAAACAAGGTATGCCATTAGTAAGGGACCTCCAGACTGGGGAGAGGACTCGGACAGTAGAGCTCTTGCTTCCAAGCACAGGGACCTGGATATAATATGCAGAGCTCCGGGGGAGGGGGAGAAATCCAGGTTGGGTAGCATGTATTTGTAATCCCAATACTGGGGAAGCAACAGGCAGACTCCTGGGGCTTGCTGGAAAACCAGCCTAGTCAACTTGGTAAGTGTGGGGCCAAGGAGGGACCCTGTCTTTAAAAAAAAATGGATTGCTCTTAAAGGTGATGCCAAAATTTATCCTCTGGCCCTCATCTGTGCATCCGCACCTGTGCGCACACACGCGCGTACTCACACATTTAACTGTATACCGATGTGAATATACACACATATCAGCATATACAAACAAAAAGTTAGGGAAAATCCTAGTGTGAAGGGCATAGGTTATGGAGAGAAGCTCTGGCGTAAATGTTAGAAATATCACACTTCTTCAAAAATCGCTTGATGGAGGACTGAGTGACTAAGACAAAGAGAAGGGATAATGAATAGTCCCGACCATCCCACAAGGTATGAGGCAGGACCACTGGGAACTCAGGCCTGTGTTGACCTGTGGTGTTATCCCTTTCCAAGACCTCTAGGACCCTCTACAGTCCTGCTGGAATCCTGGCCTGTGTCATCTCTGCAGAGAAAAACAGGCCTCCCACGTGAACTTCAAAGTTCCCACTTATGGTTAGCATCATCTAAGATTTATTTTGTCAAGTTTCTGGGTCTTGATTGTTTTAACTGTATAAAAGAAATAACAAGGACCCTCTTATGGCTGCTGCGGAGATTAAAAGAGATCATATATGCCAAAGCAGAAAAAATATGGAGCTTTAGCAGTTTGCCTGGGTTCCTTGGCAGATCATGTTAAAATCCCTAGTAGGCTGTTACTTAGTGAGTGACCTTGTCCAAGTTACAAATAGTTATGCTTTAACACAACATATGTGTTTCTAAAAATCACTGTGCTGTGCAGAACTGGGTAATAAAAACCACAGTGCTTATAAGGGAAAAGGGTGTTATGGGCAGCACACATTATAAACTTGATCAGAGGCACTCTACAAAAAAATAGTTAAGAACATAATACAGGGTAGTCATGATTACACTTGTTATATAGTCAAGAAATGCATGAATGCCCCCCAATAAACATAATGCCTATTATGAAAACACGGCATTCACTTGGGGAACGTTCATGGAAAAGCTGGAGCTCGTGAGTTACAGGGAGGTTAGGGAAAGGAAATGTGCAGGACTGCCTGGGAGGGTGTGACTCCGAGCATCCCTGCTCAATGCAGGTGGGTGGTAGATGTTGGCCAGGTTATGCTTCCTGTACAGATGTTCCCTGACTTAGAGTGGGCTTACGTTCCCTAGTGCACCCCTCAGAAGAGGACCCGAGTCGAAAGGCATTCAATCACTTAAAGCTAACAGAGCACCACACAACACCACGTACTGTCACACACCAGTTCTTTCTCCCGGCGCTGACAGAGCTGGCTTGGAGCTTGGCTCACTGCCACTGCCACGTAGCATAGACCTCCCCACCACATAATGCTGGCTGGGGAAAGGTCAAACAAATGGGAAGCATGGTTTTGACGGTTTTGCGTCATTGTAAACCTACAAAATCCTGTAAGTGAGACCGTTCTTAGAAACAGTTAACAGCCGCTGGGAATCCTACCTATCCTCATCTGGGTGTAACTCTACATCAATCTGGTGTTTGTTGCAGTGAGAATCACACGCAAGCAAATTGGGGGGGGGGAGGCAGAATCACAGTTGTTCCCTAATGTCCCAACCATTATTTGAACAGAGAATTGCAGGATATCCAGGTGTACTTAGCGACCTACGTCAGTTATCCCAGCCATAAATGGGGATGACTGTGGTGTCTGCCTCTGAGATCTGTAATGACCATGGTCACATTATACATGATGCTTCTGTGTCAAAGGCTTCGCTGTAGTGCTAAAGTATAGACATGATAAATTTCTTTGGATGTTTCACCTTCCACGTTATGTTATATTTTATTGATGATTTTCACTAGAGGATATGAATTCCTTTTGGGTAAGTGAGCAACGCACCTTGTCATATGAGGCGTGACAGAATCGCATTCTCACATAGCCATGGTGCTGTTCAGAGTCAGCTGCTCTTGTTTCTCAAGCAGGCCTGTGTGGGACGCCTGAAGGACATTCTTCACAGAATGGAATCAGAAAGAAGAGATGGCCTAGGGAACCCTCAGGAATCAAAGGGAAATGAGGGCCAGAAGGTCAGTGCTCCCAAGCGCCCCCTAGAGGCAGATATATATTAGCAGTGGACCCAGCTTTTTCATTCCTGGTGCTGGGTTGCATTGCATAATCCAACTTGAACTGTAATCTACTTGATGACCCTTCAAAATGAGCGTGAATTCCAGAACTTCCCCTATCAATTGCCACTGTTAGCCCAGCTAGCCATGAAACATAAAAGACAGAAAGCTGTGTCTTTCTTCTACTTTCTTTTTGGGTGTCTTTAGACAGTTGGCCTAGAATAGATAGAAGGCATGATGCACAGGCCTTGACTGCTTGAGCTGGAGAACAAAGAAACAGACTTCCAAGTGGTGCCCAAGAGTTCCTTGCATGAAATTCAGGAGCCACTGGTGCAGGTGACTGTGGGTTTCTCTGGCATTTGCTTCTAGCTGATTCTCCCATGAGCTCCTGAGTCACATGTTCCATTGGTCACTTGTTCATGGCTTTCTTTCCCAGTGTTGCCTCATGCTCACTCTCTATCCCCAAATGCTCATTCATACTTGCCAGACACACTCCCTTCCAAGAACAATCCAAACCCATATCTCCAGTACCACCAGCATTAGCTCCTGTTTCTCAGCCAGTTTATTCAACAGTTCCCATTAGCCCTTCATTTCATCCTGTGTGTTCCAGGACCTCCAAGTCTCTGATGATTGTCTCCTCTTGGGCTCATATTGCCTCCTAGCCCAACTAAGATCAGAAGGGTAACAGGGTTGGGATGCACCCTTTGGAGGCAGACAGAACATGGCCACACTGTTGACTATTCTGCTTATAAAGGTAAAGACACTTCTCTAAGGTTTGGTTTTCTTTTCTGGGAATGGCAAGAATACTGCCTGTCTCCATCAATTCCCTAGGAGGATTAAATGTTGGAAACACCTAGTGCATTGCCTGATGGACTAATACTTCATTAATGTAGTTTTGGGAACTATTAAGATATTTAACTTCTATCTATTTATTAAAGATTTCTGTCTCTTCCCTGCCACCGCCTCCCATTTCCCTCCCCCTCCCCCAACCAAGTCCCCCTCCCTCATCAGCCCAAAGAGCGATCAGGGTTCCCTGCCCTGTGGGAAGTCCAAGGACCACCCACCTCCATCCAGGTCTAGTAAGGTGAGCATCCAAACTGCCTAGGTTCCCACAAAGCCAGTGCGTGCAGTAGGATCAAAACCCATTGCCATTGTTCTTGAGTTCTCAGTAGTCCTCATTGTCCGCTATGTTCAGTGAGTCCGGTTTTATATTTAACTTCTTATGAACAGTGGTGATGGTACAACAAAGTTACAGACATAGTAGGAAATGTGCACTTATTTATAAAATGATTGTGATCAATGTTGATTGAATACAGTATTATACAGAGATGTATGTGTGTATGTACATTTTATATATATATGTGTGTGTATATATATGTATATATATATAATTTTACTAAATTAGGGAAAGCTTTAGATCTTGCCCAGCAAAATGGTGCATAGCCAAGATAAAATCCTGGTGACTGAGGAGCGAGGGCCAGTGCAGAAGCTTTGCTAGCAGTTAAGCAATGTCGCTGCTCTCATGTCAATCACTACTATCATCATTCTGACTGATGTTCCTGCAGTCTGTGGAATATAGTATTGTAAGGTTGCAGATGAGGTGGTCTTAGTGTATCCGGCTGGATTCTCCAGTTAATATGGAAAGAACACGTTCCATTCTGGAAAACATGGGTCAGTGGTTTTGCAACGATGCATCTAGACCAATTGACTGGCTAATTGATGGATTTGAAGTGTAATATATGGAGAAGTGTCCATCAGAGTGGGGATATGAAGGGACAACACAGTTGTTTGTTTTATTCTGTTTTGCTTAAGCACCAGTATCTCCAGTTGGTTCTGACTAGAGATACACACACACACACACACACACACACACACACACACACACACACACACTGATTTGAGAACCAACCAAGGCTTTAACAAAAGCAGATGGATTCACTTCTGAGAATCATTCCAATATGGTCAGATTGGGTCTGAGAAAAACCACTAGGCCCCATGAAGAGAATTCAGTGGTATGGCTTCACACTGGGGTACCATAGTGACTCAGAGTCAAATTGCACGTTGTCTTGCCCCATATTTGCATCCTTGTAAGTTCAAAAAGCATACAACCCACTCCCTCTAAGTGTTCGGCTTTATTCACCAGCCTGTCGTCCACAGTGCATCTATCCACCGAGTCTACAGAAAGACTGCAGGGATGGCTTTTAAGTAGCTTACAGTTGATTTGGGGTGAAGTTTATCTGCAACTTTAAAATCATTAATGCGAACACTGGAAACGGGCAATTTAGAAGTGGAAGGATTATCTGGTTCAGCTTGTAGAGCTAGGTGAAGAACACATAAAAGGCATGAAACCAACTTTCCTGAGCTCCGAAAGGGGTGAAGAGTGCATCTAAGATGGTGGGAAGAGCAGGGCAGCCTTGTAGGAACCACAGTCCACACGGAGGGGAAAGCGCTGAAGAGCGTCAGCTTGGTGTTTCTATGAACAATTGGAGCAAAGCCACCAGAGGCTCGTTAGGATACACATGGTTATAATATCATCATTGTAATTAGAAGGTCACAAATGGGACATTTTTCTGAGTCCTGGATGACTTTTATATGTCATACCAGAAATGTGCTTTAAACTGACAGATGGTTATTTTACATAGAATGGAAACCATATGGTAGATGGATAGGCAGACAGATAGATGGATGGTTGGTAAATAAATACATCTTAATATCATGTTTCCAGGGATACATTACAGAGAGTAGGTTAGTACTGATTATCTTCAGTTTTCTGAAGCATTTTCACCCCTCAGAAAATCCTAACACCACTCATAGCGGTAGTCATGGAAATTTGAGTCTGCAGATTGGTTGCAGTTTGTAACTGTTATGCTCATAGAAATTCTTCATACATACTTATACATGTACTTAATTAGTTCCCATTGCACAATAGCAAATAGAAGATGGAGGAACAGACAACATTCTGTGTACGTTCTGACTCTTCCGAAATCCACGAGACTTTGATAAAAGTGGGTGTATACATCATTATGGCTTGCTGGAACTAAAGACGTGTGCCATGACCAGTGAGATGGAATGTTGGAGTTTCTGTTACGAATTAATTTCTTTTATTTCTTTTTCATATTGCCAAGTTATCAAGCTACTATTTTTTTTCCAAATTTTTAGCAATGCTATTATTACATATTTGTAATAGAAAGGGCATGTGGGGCGTGATCAGCAAAATACATCCCGGCTTAGTACGTAAAGACCAGGGATTACACAGAGGAGTTTGTTAGCCCCACTGCTCTCAGGGACCGGGATAAATATGGAGTAGAGAGACACATAGCTCGGCTCTACCACTCTCTCTCTAATCCGTGCCTGCAGATGTGTTTAAATGTATCCATTTTTAGCTATTTACTATAAGAACACATGTCCAATTTTAGCATCTATTTATAAGGTAGGCTTTGGGATATTTTGTAGTAGTTAAGCAATTCGTATCTGCAAGAAATGCTTAGAGAGTAACAAACTCAGCCCAGAAACAGCGGTTCTGTGGCTTCCTTGTTAGCGTTTTTCATGCATCAAAATCTTTTCCCCAAATTCAGAAACTCAGCACCTGAATGGTCTCCCCAAAGGAGGATCATATGAACATACAGCTCTCATGACAATCAGCCCAGCATCTTTTTCCTTTGCGCGCGCTGTGTTTAAACTCTATGAGAAACGCCCTTTCTTCTTTGCCCAAACTAAGCAAGGCTTCCTACCAGTTCCACCCAATCCCCACCAGATGGCTGATCTTTCCCAGAGCTCCATGTTGCTCCAGAAACTGTCCTGTGGGCAAGCTTGGAGTCCGCTAAGCTGAGCTTTGGCAAGAAATGGAGATCTCCTGTTTTTTCAAGAGCGGAGCAAAATGAGGAGCAGAGCATGGGAACAAAACTCCCAGTCCTTGGGGCACAGATGTTGCCTGGGATTGATGTCGGGCGGCTGCTGGCACTGGCTTCTCTATGGTACAGCGCTGGAGCATGTGTGCAGGGGCTTGTGAGACTCTGCCAGAGGAAAATAAAGTGCTTTGGCTTAAAAGAGAAATTGGGCAGAGGGGTTTGTAAGGAAAGTGCTTGCTACACAAGTGTAAGGAAGGCATGAGTTTGAGCCTTTCAAGCCCGTGCTTGTTGGTTGATTTGTTTGTTTTTATTTTTTAAGCCAGGAATAGCAGCATGCATTTATAATCCGAGCACTGATGGGGATCTCTGGGGATTGCTGGTCAGCCTGTCTAGCCAACCAGTGAGCTCCTGGTTCAGTGAGACCCTTTCTCCAAGAACTCCAAGGTGGACACAGACTGAGGAGAACACTGGCCGTCAACCTCTGCTCAACATGCTCACACTCATACACAGATGTGCACAAAATAAAACACCAAAAACATTATAACGTAGCCAATAAACATTTACATGCTAGTTGTAGAAACAAGAGAATGAAGTACAGGAATTAGTTGCAGAAACACATGCTGTGTCTTGGTATTAAGTGGCTAAGAAAAGGATCATGCGAACCCAGACTCAAAGAGCCCTTCATTATTATGGGAGATCCTATTATCCAGTATCCTTCAATGACCAGGTCGCAGAAAATACGGTGTTTGTTTGAAACTGAAATTGCACCAGTCACCTGCCATGTTTGCTGTTCTGGGGACCGTGATAACCATTAAAAAAGGTTGTTTATGCCACAAAAGTTGTGCAGAGTTGACAAATAAATAAAATTTATCCCCGGTGCTGATGTATTTTGGATGGATCTAACACAAAATTCAGCCCTTTACACCTAGAAAATACAAAATACTCTCTGTAATATATCACCCTCAGGAAATTAGAGCCCAAAGCAGTTTGAGACATTGGCCACAGCAGAGCACATCAAATGTGCCGATCCATTTTGTTTTGGGTTTGGCATTGGTTAGATATTGGCTGCAGCTATTAACAGATAAATATTTTTGACTTTAAGGTTGTGTGAGAACTTGAGCCTCACAGGTTAACGTATGTGGATTTGAAATCAGAGGTTGCCCTCACGGCCGACTCTAGGAAAGCCACTGTAAAACACCAGGGGCCACATGGCATTGCCAAGCCCTTTACCTTTAACTAACACTCAGATGACCGTCACTGTGCCCTAAACTTGGCATTCATTAAGCCTGGTGTGGTGGTCCACACCTATAACCCTAGTGCTTTGGACAGACAGGCAGGAGCAGCAGTAGTTTCGAGCCCTCCGCGGCTACAAGGTGAGTGTGAGAACAGCCTGGGCTGCACAAGGTTTATTCCGAAAAAAGAAATGTGCAAATCTTTTCAGCAAGTTACACACCCGTGTAACTAATCAGTCAACTGCTGGCAGTGGCTTCACATGCAGGAATTCCTGTGGGGGTGATAATAGTAACAGGACAGGTGAGCTTCTGCACAGAGGCAGCCATATAACAAATGTTCCACTTACAGAATTTTATAAACATGTAGTGTGTGTGTGTGTGTGTGTGTGTGTGTATGTGTGCGTACATGCTCAAGTGGGCCTATGTAATTGTGGTGGGAGAGAGAGGCATGCACCTGCTAGGGTGCAGATGTGGAGATCAGAGGGAGACCCGCAGGTCCTTTCTTTCCGCCATATGGATTTCAACTCAGGCAGTCAGGCTCGGTGACAACCACACTTCCCTGCTGAGCCATTTCACCAGCCTTAGCTTTATTTAAATTTACTGTTTAGATAGTTTTCGTGCTTATCATTTTAAACCAAAAAATTTTTTCATGGCTGAAAGACAGAGCTATGGAGATGGGTCAGCTGGCACAGTACTTGTCTTGCTAGTACACGGGGCTCCACTTGGCCTTCACAGCCATGTGTAAAGCCAGGATTTGCCGTGTATGCCCTTAATCCCAGCACTGAGGTGGCAGAGACAGGTGGATCGCTGGAGCACCCTGGACTACAGGTCAGTAAGAAACTGTCTCAAAAAAAAAAAAAAAGGTAAACAGTGCCTAAGGAATGACATATAAGGTTGATCTCTAGCCTCCATACATATGCATGCACATATGTACATGTCCCCGTATGAACACACACAATAAATAAATATGCAACAAGTTATGGTGAATAGAGAGTACCTTTGTGGCCTATTTAGTCTTTAGAACTTCCAAGAATATAAGTATTATATACATGTATATATATGTATGTATGTATGTATACACATATACACACACATATACGCCTTAGCACAAAATAGTTAGATCACACATATTTAGCAGTAAACCCTTTTGAGGGTATAGTTCAGTTGTACAGTGTTTGTCTAGCATGCGCAAAGCTGAGAGTTCTCTACCAGTCACTGCAAAAAGGAGGCTCCCATCCTGTAAACGGCGCAGGAATCCAGTGCTTGGCTAATCAAGACTGTGTGTGCCACAATGGACATTCCTTCTGAGCTATGAAAGAGCAGAAGTTCCTTAGGTACATAAAAGTGTCCTTGAAAACACAATGGGCTCCGTAAAACAATAAGCACGAGGCTAGGAAACATCTTCTTCGGAAGGCATGTCCCTTTCTGCAGGTCTTTATGCCACCAGTGTTAGCTGACCTCAGAGTTAATGACAGTCCTGTTGTTTCCTTGTCGCTATTCTTGGAGGCCGGTCTACCAGCGAGGGAAAGCTTTCGCTGGCTGCCAAAGATAGCTGTTGTTCTTGGGTCAGGCTAAGTGCCTTTTTGCTGAGCTTCAGAATTCAGTGATTAATTTACTGAAAGTTCTAGAGGGTCAGTTATATGGGGTCCCCAGTGCTTGCAGAGGTGATGGCGAAGATTAGTTTTGGAGACATGGCTACCTACACTGTTTTGCAGAACGGCCTAAATCAAAACAAACAAAGGATTCTAGGGAGAGAACAGTAGTTTCACACTTGATTTATTGGGATTGTCATGACTTTCAAAGAGTCAGTAGGCTTGGGTAAATAAGGATGTACTATTTTTAAACTCCAGAATATGCCCCCACACCCCCACCTGAAAGCCCAAAGCTGACTTTGAATGCAGAGTTGAGCCACAAGTGTTTGCTTGAGTCCCGGTTCTTCCAGGCGGACAACATGGCTGGAACACGTTTTCTCGTATGTTCTCGCTTCCACAGGATACGATAAGACTCTTGGCTGTGAGGTTTGTGGCAGGATTTAATAAATAAAACGCAGGTGAGTGTGTGCACACTGACTGAAAGTGCCTTCCTCAGTGGTCCTTCTGTTGCTGTTAGCTTCACTGACACGGGACAGACAACAAATACCGCATGCAAAGCTACATGTGGTTATCACCTAGTTCACACACACCAAACTGCAGAAAATCCACACATACTTCTCTTCTGGACATTCAACTTGTTCATTCTTATCTACTTTAAGCAATGAGGCAAGGCTGTACCTGGCAGGACGGGAGTTTGAAATCAACAAAGCCTCTTTCAGTTGGTTTTGGTCTTAGCTCTGGGTCTTTTACTAAGTGTTTGGAAATTATCATGAATGAATGGAATACGTGTTCACTGTCTGACAGGCTTTTCCTCACTTTGCAGGTTTGTTTAGTATACAAACATGATCACAAAAAAAAAAAGAAAAAAAAAAGCTAACTGCTTGTCTCCTCCACCTCTTATTTGCTAACCTCCCTTGTACCCACTTTCTTTCAACCGTAGTAAAAACTTAGGAGGATTAAGTTTTAAGAACTAGGATCTTCCATTCTTGAGTTCCCTACAAGGAAAAGAGAAAGAGGATCTTTCGGTGACAAGAAGATTAATTACATAACCATTTTGTCGATTGATACGACAAATAAAAATAGACATGATATTTAATAAGAATGTACTGGAGCAAGAAGTCCATTTGAAGTAGTAGAAAGATTAAGTGGGGGACAGAAGGAAAAAGAGAGAAGCTCTGATCCACTTGGCAGTGACTGGGGAGGGGAAATGGTCTGTTTAGGGTCACAGCTGGAGAGGGAACAGGCATACAATAACACTACCTACCATACAAACTTCGGCTATCTTCCACTTGCAGCCTTTCCCTTACTCAATGACGCCTTGAACAGTGTGTGCACCACGACCACTCCCCAGCCCCCACTTCCCTTGGCTCCTGGAAGTACGCTGTCTTCTGTCCGAGTCCAAGCCTGTCCTTTGTAGGTTCATCTCCTCCTACCTGTTGGAGGTCCTAGGTCTTCTCCCCCTCTTATTCCAGTTTATCTTCCTGATGAACGCATCTACCGTCCATGGCTTCGATCACTGCCATCTCACTTGGCTTTCCTCTTACCTTGACCCTGTCTCCTAATTCTCCGCCACAGAGCGATTGTCTGCTCACCTGATCTTTTGAAAACTTGGCACGTGCCAGTCGCTGAGAAGATCCAACAGTGCACTTACGACCTGCTCCTTCAGATCCCACCCTCTCCCGGAGTTTCTCTCGGTGAATAGCATCACGGATTTGTCTACCAGTTTAAGAAGAAGCTGAGTAGCCACTCCTGCCCCCTTAGCTCCGAAGTCATGCCCAGTTCCTATAGACTTGATCCTTCAAATCTCTCTGGAACTCATCTCTCTTTATTGCTATCACCATGTCTCAATCACCATCTGATCTTTCCTCAAGGCTGAAAGTCATCTCTGGCCCTCTCCCTGCATGCATGCTCACTTCCCCAATCTTTTCTCCACCCTGTATGTCACAATTCTCTGTGATAACAAAGCTTGAGCCTTATCACCCTTAGAATTCTTCAATTACTTTGCACAGTGATTCTTGAAGAGTAGTCAGGGACCCCATCAGTGCCAGTTAGCAGTAATTTTTTTTTTTTTTTTTTTTTTTTTTTTGGTTTTTCGAGACAGGGTTTCTCTGTGGCTTTGGAGCCTGTCCTGGAACTAGCTCTGTAGACCAGGCTGGTCTCGAACTCACAGAGATCCGCCTGCCTCTGCCTCCCGAGTGCTGGGATTAAAGGCGTGTGCCACCACTGCCCGGCCTAGCAGTAATTTTTGAAATAAAAAATTTTGAGTCCTAAAATCTGCTTATAATACATAGTGGATAAGTAAAGTACACATGTAGAGGTGTGTGTGTGTGTGTGTGTGTGTGTGTGTGTGTGTGTTGGGGGTATTTCTACTAGGTCTTTGACTCAATGTGTGGGTTGTCTGATGAATTCATAACATAATGGTGTTATTGGGAGGTGGCAAAAGATTGGAGGGGAGTATATCTTCCCATTTTGCTTCCTGTGTGTCTTTTTATCTGCTTTCTGGCTATTGTGATGTGAGCAGCTCTACTCTGTTCACTTCTATTATCACCCCCATGAGGGAGAAAACCCTCTGAAACTGTGGTAGTTTGAATATAATTGGCTTCTATCAGCTCATAGGGAGTGGCACTATTGGGAGGTGTGGCCTTGTTGAAGGAAGTGTGTTACTCTGGGGACAGGCTTTGAGGTCTCTTTTGTTTAAGCTTTGCACAGTGTCACAGACCACTTCCTGTTGCCTTCTGATCAAGATGTAGCCTGTACTATGTCTGCCTGCATGCCGCCATGCTCCCTGCCATGATGATAATGAACTGAACCTCTCAACTGTAAGCAAGCTACCCTAAATAAATGTTTTTCTTTATAAAAGTTACTGTGGTTATAGTGTCTTTTTACAGCAATAGAAACGCTAACTAAGACAGAAACCATGAACCCAAATAAATTATTTCTCCATTTAAATTATTTATCCAGGCCATATCAAGATAAATATTTCTTTTGTTTGTTTGTTTTTTGAGAAAGGATTTCTCTGTGTAGCTTTGGTGCCTGTCCTGGAACTCTTGTAGCCCTCAAACCCACAGAGATCCACCTGCCTCTGCCTCCCAAGTGCTGGGATTAACGGCGTGCGCCAGCCACCACCACCCGGCCCAGGGTAGGAATTTCTATGGTGCCTTGTTATTTCCGTCAGTATCTATTGCTAGAATAACACATGCTTCCATATCTGTTGGATGAATGAAAATTAACCTGTAAATTAGCCTCATCTAGCGGTATCTGCATACTGTGTCTGAGTTCCTGTGATCAGTTCCAGTATTGATTATTTATATGAGGTGATATGTGGACAAAACCTAGCAGAACCAGGTACTTAAGTCTTTCATAAACCTGAGCACAAATTTTCATCTTTATTAAGACTCTGGGGGTTATTATCATTAATTATTCTACTTTGCATATATTTCCACAGTCATAAAGGTTGAGTTGGGACCAGTTTAATTTGTGACAAAAATTTACATTTTCAAATTATAAGATGAAAATATTTATGCAACTTGTCCATTAAAAAATGTCAAATGCATTTACTTCCGAAAGTTCTTTTTAGTCTTGTTATTGTTTATTGCTGCCCCTCACTCATTCATTCATTCATTCATTCATTCATTCAGCAGCTGTGGAGCATCTGCACATACCACACTATGTTCTGGGCATGCACATCCTGGAGCATTGGTTGCGTTGCTGCTGTCAATCAAGAGGAGAACATGATACTAACAGGTCTCTTGGGGCAGCCTGCTATGCCGGTAAATAATGCAGAGACATATGAAGTCTGCGTCTAAGAAACAAAAAGCTCAAGCCAGGAAGAAGGTATTTTACTACCTCAAAGCCCACCATTGGCAGTCAGACAAAAGCCAGCAGGGTTCATGCCAAGCCAACCAAGTGAGGTATGTGTTGCAAGCTAAACAGCTGAGGTTCGTCTTTTAATTTAAAGAATATTCACCTCTGGGGGAGCTAATTCTGTGTTTCCCTATAAACAGAGTTTGCATGCAAACCAGCTAACAGGAGAGCAGAAGGGAGAAGTCACTAGGGACCAGTCTCACACTGCTAATCTGTCTTCCATGCCTGCTGTGCTTAGGGGTTGAGAGTGACCTTTTTTTTTTTTTTTTTTTTTTTTTTGGTTCTTTGCCTGATTTCTTTACCGCTGTGAACACCTGGAGCCAAAGATCATTTTCCTAGCGGTTTCAAAGCAATCAACCCCTTTTCTTAGTTTGCTGTGTATTGTAATTTTTGAATGCATTGCTGTTTGATGAAGGTGAATTTGGGGGGATCGAGAGCGTTCCAAACCAGGGCTCGTCCTACCAAGGTCGACCCAGAGAGTCTTTCAGCAAGACCGCCTTGAAATCTGCTCAATTGCTTTATTTCAAAGGAATACCCAGGTGCTGTTTGACCTTCAAACATATGGACGGCTGGAGTAATGAAAGTCTCACCTGCTCCCAGCGTGCCACGGGAACAGGACCGGGGAATGCTTTTTCATATTCTCTGAGTTTTGTGGCTTATTAGGTTGGGGTTGAATGGGTTATTCACTTTAGTCCTCTGCATAGCAGCAGGCTGCTGTTGCCTTTGGTGGAGGAACAGCCAGGTGTAAGCTAACCCTGACCGTAAGCACCGAAATAGAGAGAGATGGGGGAGGGAATACCTGGGACACACAGCCAGGCCTTAAACTCCAGGCATACAAGAAATGACCCAGGGTACAGGAAGTCACAAGACGACCCCGAACTGTGCCTCGGGCTTAGGAAGCAAAAGTGATGCTTCAGGTATTAGCGAGCTGAGGGACCACAGCTCCCTTTTCAGGTAGCAGGGTGACTGCTGTCCTCTGTAGCCCTGTTATGATAATTTACGCTTTTCCTAGGCTTTCGTTGCGGCGCTGTTTTAACCTAGCAGCCCATGGCTTTTGTTCATGCATATGTACATTTACTCACATTTTTTCTCACATTTATTTATTACTGTCAGTGTGCATGATGTGTTTGAAGAAGGGGTGTGTGTGCATGCTGCCGAGTATGTGTGGAAGGCAGAAGACAACTTTGTGAGGTTAGTTCTCAGTCTCCGTGTGGGTTCCAGGCATTGGACCCAGGCCACCAGCTTGCTTAGCAAGCACCTTTATCTGTTGAGCAATCTCACTGGCCAAATTCTGTACTTTTGGAATCTGAACATTTCCCAAGAATTGGGACTATATTAAAAACAATTATTCTGTGCTATTTTTGTTGAACTTGGGGATCACAACTGATGCACCCAGCCAGGTCTGCCCACCTGCCCCAATAAACCAATTAAAAGCCAAACTAAAAGTGGGAAACAGGAAAAAGGACATTTATTTATTGTGGCCATGTTGTTGAGAAGTAAGATAAAGAGATTCAAGGAACTCCCCAAGGCTGTCTTTATCTGTCTTTGGGCTCCTGAAGGGAGAGCAAAGTTTAAAAAGGGCCAAAAATATGCACATCTTAGCAGTCCCTGTGAAAGTGTGGCCCCGCCCACCACTGACCTGTGTTATTTGGGTTTTAGTGTCATCTTGTATGGTGGCCTGACAAGTTGTTAGAACCGAGCTCCCCCTCTGACTGGCACCTTTTCCCTGCATGCGATTCCTGGGGAAATCCCCATTTCTTTGGTCCATTGTTTCAACAATTTGAGAGACCCAAGTGTCTTCTGGATCATCTTTATTTCTGCCAGGCTGGTAACAGTTTGGGGGTTAGGAATATCCAGTTTCAAACAATGGTCCTTCCTGTTTGCTAATGGTGTGACATCAGGCAAGTGTCTTTAGTTTCTTGCTTGGCTGTAAAATGAAATTTAGAATTTTTACTTTACTATTTGAAAATGTTTGAGTGAAATTTTTGTATAGATATAACAAAAAAAGGAAGCAATGGTCAAAAACATTTGGAAAGACCTTTAGACTATTTTCATGTAGCCTCTCATAGTGAGCCCTAAGAAGTTTTATAGAAAATAAAGCTTTAATTTCGTTGAAATCAAAATGTCAAAATGCATTGGAGTTCAAGAACCTTATTTCTTTTTATTGTAGAAAATAACTGTATTTTATATAATGCAAATTACTATGCAGGGTGATTTATAAAGGTTGAAAACAAATTGAAGTAAGTGCTTTTTCTGTCCTGTAATCACCAAGTAGTAAGAAGAATTATGACTATATAAGTATGGAATATCCATATACCTGGGTTTTAAATAGGATAAGTAGATGAGTGGTCCCAGTTAGTTCAGCTCTACAATGGCTATATGGCCATGGTTTATTAAGCGTCTGCCCTGAGCCGTTGTAGTGGTTAGCATACAGTCATTCACAGGCTCAATGGCTCCAACTCATTTTCCTTTTGTAGATGTGGCTTGTGCCTCAAACTAACAAGTGTTGCTAATTTAGCTCCCGATCTGTCTGATCCTTCTTAGCTCTGTTGGGATCCTACAAATCCTTAGGGGTTTGTAAGAGGACAATGGTCTGGAAGGTCCTTGCAGTCCTTAACCCTAGCCAGATCAAATCCTTGAGCAACATGAACTATTACTGGGTTAAGGATGTTGTAAAGACTACAAACCTTGTCTTCGTGGAATTTGCTATGTTCTCTCCCCTTGAAGCCTGGAGCGTGTGCTTTCTTTGTCTCAAATATTGCTTCTGGGTTGTTTTCCTGTTCTCCGCCACTCAGGTCTTGTGACTGGTGTCGTTCCCGGCTCCACAGAGCAGAGCTAACGTTTCTGATGGTGCTCTAACATCTGCTCTTGCCTCTTCTCAGCCCTTCCACCTTGTCAGGCTTATCACTTGGTTGTCTTCCCTGTCAGGCTATGAGCAGTAACCAAGCTTTGGCAAGCTCTGTACTCCCAGCATGAAACATGGCATAGATATTAATGAATGAAGGAGTCAAAACTGCAAAGTTATTTACGCCTCACATAAAAGAGTAAGAACGTAGCTTATTTGTTACCTTCTACATAAAGGATTACCAAAGCATTGCCTTTTAGAATTATTAGTAGAAATAATGTTGAAAACCCATGCATTAAAACAACGTCTGTTACTAAACTACATTGCAGGGGAGGCTTTTTTAAAAAAAAAAGACAGCCTTGGGGCTGGAGAGATGGCTCAGAGGTTAAGAGCAGTGCCTGCTCTTCCAAACGTCCTGAGTTCAATTCCCAGCAACCACATGGTGGCTCACAACCGTCTGGAATGAGGTCTAGTGCCCTCTTCTGGCCAGCAGGCATACACACAGACAGAACATTGTATACATAATAAATAGATATTTTAAAAAATAAATAAATAAAAAAGACAGCCTTTTAGGGGCTGAGTCTTGAAGAGATCTGTAGAAAAGAAGGTTAAGAATCTCACTTTTCCCCCACGTGGCCTCTCTTGTTATAGACACCCAAGCCTTCTCCAGGGGAGTTACACTGGCAGCTTAAGTCTTTCTTACTGGATATTGTTGGGTATATTTCAACTGGAAACCCTTTAACCAAAGGATATGCAGTGCACTGGAGCTGAAAAGGAAAGCAGATGTTCCTTCAGAGTTACGTGCGCCAGCTTACTGTGTCATCTGCCTGGATGGATGCTAATACTGTTTCGTTAGTGACAGTAAGGAACACATCTTACATCAGAATGCTGGTCTCCTTGGTTAAGTCTGCATCCTTGGTTAGCCTTTGAAACCACACTCTCCTTTTCTGGCATTGCTTCCGTTGTCTGGACGCCCTTGGCATTAGGCTTGTTCTATTGAGACATGGTTTCATAAGCAAGGCATCACATTGGCTTTAAGGAATTGCCTGCTCAGAAGTCGGTGGGTTAGTTCCTGCAAAGGTTTCCTTACTTCATGAGATTCTAGAAGGTAAAGGGGAGTCAGGAAATTGCCTCTCATGGACACATTCTCAACTAAATTATTTTCTGTTGTATTTCTTATTGATGCATTGATAAGACAATTGCTTCCCTTAAAATGGCAAAATGCTGAAGAAGCAACAGCAGCGTGGAGGGAAAGCCTGCTTGGTAAATGTACGGAACACCAATGGCCGTGGGACAGGAAGCTAGAGAAGCCGCCCAGAGTCTGTCATCATTAGTGAAGTTGACCCCTCACTCTACAAACGTTGGAAAGGTCACCATCCATGGTATGTCCCCTGACACTACAACTGGCCGTGCTGCCCACCACATCCTACCAACTGATGTGACCATCCAAGGAGCCAAGGAACACCAATTCCTGTCACAGAGCAGTATGGGGTGATGTTCCGCCCACTTTAATTTCACCAGACCATTTATTCTAATTTGGCTGCTGGGTTACAACAATTTAATTGACTGCTCTGAGCTGCTTTGTTTAGCTGTGCTCTGGCCAGCTCCGGAAGGAGAGGTCATTCCCAAGCCTCTTCTGTAAACAGGAGCATTTGCCCTTCTATTAGCAGGCTTTTCGGTGTCTCATTTGGGAGCTAACCTCCATGAGGTTTATGGGTATTTGAACTGCAGCGTCTACACCTTTGACCTACAATGTTCATATTGCGGTTCTCTTTTGGCTTTTGGTCTTCGGAGGATGAAGTGCAGGAGAGTAGGACCCAGAAATGATGGAGAGGCCTGGAAGTTGCTCCACCCAGTCAAGCTCAGGCGTCACCCTCCCTCGCCCGGACTTCCTCTGATCTCCCAAGTGTGGATTCCCAACATCTCTAGGTGCTCGCCTTGTACTGAGTAGAACCCTTTTCGGGTTGATTGAAGTTCTTTGCGTACATTTGCCCCCAGCTGTCTTTATGGTCTAGGGACAAGGACTGTGTTTAGTGTTGAAGGATGCATACTTCACCTGATGCAGCTCCCAGGAGAACATTTACACTCAGGAGCAGTTCTCCTTTATCCACAAGTTTATTTTCCACGGTTTCAGTTATGGTCAACTATGGCCCAAGAATGTTAAATGGGAAATGGCAGAAATCACATGTAAGTGTTAGAGTGTGTGTCACTCTGACTTGCTAATGAAATCCCAAGCATCTTGCTCAGCCATGAGTCAGCTCTGTCCCGCCCATGCCCATCCTGCGTTCACCACCCATTTGCCACTCAGATGCCATCTTGATTATCTGACTGACAGTGATAATCAAGTGCTTGAGTTCAAGCAACCTTTCCTAAATGGTGGCTCCAGAAATAAGAAGCAATGACGTATTTCAGATGGGGCCGGGTGGGGGAGGGCGTGTAAAGGGGTTTTATTAACCGAAAAGGTGAAAATTTCCTCTTGATGAAAATACATGCTGGGATTACTGAAATTTATCTTAAGAATGAACAGAAACTATGGCCTAAAGGGCTCTGTCTTACCTGTGTATGGCGAGAGTGTTACAGTGTCTTCCTGGGGGTAAACGGATGTCTTTCCCACAGGCTGTTATCAATGAACCTCCAGTAGAGCACTGTCATAGAGTCCACACTGACACCCTTGACCCAGACACGAACATTTCATGACTGACCTCAGCTTACTCTGCCCTATCTTCCCCCACACTGCTTGCCAGTGTCAATGCTGATCACGAGCTGCCCCTAATCTTCATGAATATCTTGGCCTGCGAGCTTCACCATCATCCTGAAACTGATTTACCGCTACTAAATGACAATGCCTGTCATATAAGGAATGTATACCGAGTGCCTATCACCCAGCAAGTTGTAGGTCATGGGCTTTGTGTGTCCTGTCTCTTCCTTATACCCACCGTGCACGATGATTTTGATTATCCTTTCAGGTCAGAAGCTAAAGAAAGTTAATTTCCGAAGTATATAGACCCAATAAGAAGTAAGCTCTAGGTGTTCCTTCCTCCCACATTCTCTTCCCTTTCCACTCGGAGGGAAAAGTGACATTTAGCAACGACTGGGGCAGTGTGTTTTATGGTGAGTCTGGCTGTGTCTTTGAACCTAGTTGAACATCCCAGAGCTGAAATAAGCAACAGACAGTGAGGAGGAGCAAATGAGAGCAGTTGCGTGCGGCCAGGAATGGTCAACTGCCTGGTCCTTCAAGCTGCCTTGGAGAAATGCCTTTGAACTGAGGGGAAATTGAAGAGTAATTTTGTAACACCCCCCGCCCCTTCCAACACAAGCTTTGATTTCTGTATTCTCGGAGCTCTTAAACAATAGAAGGAGCACCCTGAACGCTGTCCACACCAAAGTCTGGGTAATTAGCATTAGTGAAGCCCCACAGAATACACTCTGCAGCCTCCGCCACTTAGTAGACTATTAGGTCAAACACTTCTGTCTGTCCCCAAGTCTCCCCACCCCTCTCTTTCCTTCCCTTTCTCCCTCCTTCTTTTTCTTGTAGTGTTGGGAGTACAGACTTAAGCAAGGGCCCAACCACTGGGCTAAACTTCCAGCCTCCACATTCCCATTATATAGAGAGTAGGAAGAACAGGGTAATGATAGCTTTTTATCTCACAGACTGCATTGGGATTGGATGAATCAAAGAAAACTGTGGCCTTAATTGTCGACAATGTTTCATTTAAACAGTTTGAAGAAACAGTTTTAGTTTTCTCACTATGGGAGGCCTGATGGCTTTCTAGTTTGAAGAGACAAACAATGATGCTGAGCCTTCTGCCCTGCACTGGATGAGCCCCTCAGGGGAGAATTATCAGGGGAAAGCTTGAATAGTGTCAGGGCCGAGAAAGCACGGGGTATATATATCTCAGAAACACCTGAACATCTCTTTGGAAATATGAGCGTTATGGCACTCGAATGAAAAGATGGAGGAGACCGTGACTACTTCAGTCTTTATCTAAATATTTTGAAGTCATGGAAACTCCATTTCTGTCCCTCCACTCGAGTATGCTGAGTTCTTTGTTCGATGTTAAAGAGCCCCGCAAAGTTGGACTCCCTGCGTCTTCCATTTCCAAAGTCTCTTACCCTGTGCCATCACTAGGGGAAGTGGAGTTTTATTTGTTTTTATCCGTTTGGTGTAGCTTAAAAGCATCTTGAATTATTAAGCCAGTTATTTTCCAGACCTGCAAATGTTTTCAGTGTGTTGCCCACATTTCCCTGAGTCAGCGCACGGACAGATCTTAAAAGACCTCGGGCAGCCAGTGCCTCCTTCTTCTCACGTTGGTATGTTTCATCTGGATTGACATTTGGGATGTTCACCCAAACCGGAAAGAATGTATGTTTCTCCTAGACCCCCCTGGGACTTCTGCTCAGGACAAAATTAGTCTAATGAAGTGAAGAAAGGGGGAAGGATCTGGGCAGTCATTTAATATTTTCCCTCATGCCTTGGACTTAGTCTAGCCAGAAGCCGAACCAGAAGCTAAACCCTCTAACTCATATTTTATGGGTAACAATAAGAAAATACTTTGAATTACAATGAAAGAATTTTTTTTTTCTTCCGAGAGCCAAATGTTTTTAGAAGAGGCAGGGAGAAAAATGAGAAAGGAAAAAAGAAAAAACTAGTTGCGTTAAATTGAAAACCAGTCAGAATATGGCCTTGTTGTGGCTGATATACCTCTCCTGGCTGGTCCAGAAACACAGAAGGCATTTCCAGGCCTAGCTTTCCTTGCTGACTGAACGAGATATCTCTAGCAAGAATTTTAACGCTACAGTCTTTAGCCCCACATTTCCTGAGTATATTATTGAAAATTATCAGACCTGTTTTGTTCATTACTAGGAAACTGAAAAATGACTTGCAAGGAAAGGCCACAGGGCGTTCTGTAGCTGGCATGAGCTGACTCTTAAACAGATGTCTCTGTAGCTCCTGAGTCCATCATGGAGGGTCCTATGCCTCAGGAAAGTTATCATTCATAATAACCCCATGGGAACGCTACTAAAATCCTCTGGCTCCTATGGAATGGATAGCTTCCCAGCTAAATGTGCTTGCTTCGGAAGTATTCTGGGCATATAATTTGTTTTCCGGGTGTAAATGTCTGCACTCTTGGTTACTTTTTTACTGATAGTCAAACTAAATAATGCTGTCGTCTCAGGTCTATCTGAGTACTGGACATTGAAATCCAGCCATTGTTTCCCCAGAGAACTAGGGAGGACATCACTCAGAGCCCAGTTGAGATTTATAGATCCAGGGAGGCCCCTGAGACGTCCCAACTGATCAGCAGGAGCACAAGGGACCCGGGGGGGGGGAGGGGGGGCTCGTGCTGGGATACAGACAACAGCTGAGCTCTCTCTCTCTCCTATTGACTGTTGCCTTCGTTGTTTTCATCTAAGACTCAAGGGCATAGCTCTTGTTTCTTCCCCTATTCCTAACAGTTCATTAATAACCCCCGTTCCCCTCTCCCCCATCTGACTTTGAAGAACCTGAATTCATTTACGCTTTCATTAGTGGTAATTCTTTATACCTGTCAGGGCCCAGCTGGACTGCTTCGGTGACGTGAGTCGCTAGCTTCACTTTGCTTCTAGCGACTACGTCCGCACAATTCAAGCCGAGGAACACCTGTGTAAATAATGCGCTATTCGGTGATAAGAAAATGATTAGGCAATGGAAGCTGAGCTGAATTTGTTAAAAATAGTATTTCCCTCCCGGGGTGTTTTTTTTTTTTTGCACAGGTCTTGAAGCAGCCTCGGTCCCAAGAACAAGGTCACGTTTATCCCCACTCCTCCTCCATCTTGTTTGCTGGGAAAACGAAGCTAGCTGCTGTCCCTAGATTTGAGTTTGCTCATGAGAATGAAAATGTTATGGAACTGTCTTGTAGATAAGATAAAAGGGGAGTTCCAAGGTAAACCACTGAAGAGCCATTTTCTAGGCCAAACAGATTGAGAATGGAAACGCCTGTTGAACAATGGTTTCTACCCTTGTTTGGATTGGGGAATCTGTCGTGGTAGTTGAACAGTGAAAATAGCAGGAACTTTGTAATTAGCGAAGCCAGCTGTTTGAATCCTAACTTCACCCTTTGGGACTATGTGGTATGTGACACAATGTAAGACTTAGGTTCTAAGTCTGTGAGAAAGACGTGGTCCTAACCCTACTTACACACCACACCACAAGGCCAGTGACAGGTCCAGGGCCTGCTGGACAATATACACGTAACAGTAAGTCAGAAATTCCATCACCTTTAGCACGTTTACCATTCTGGAGGCTGGGTTTGTTTGTGTTCCAAGGTGCTCTTTGGTGAAGCCCACCTTTCGGCAGGATGAGGTACCATCTGTGGTACCTGCAAATGGACATTGAAAAATATCAATCTTTTCTGTCCATCTGTTGATGCAGATTTTGTTTTCAATGTGATGTGTCTGTTTAGCTGAAGGACATCCACAAGTTGTGCTTTTTGGACTTTTGCTTTTTTTTTTTTCTTCTCCTTCCTTTCCTTTTCCTTCCTTATTCCAGTTACCTGTGTGGATGCCATGGTTTTTGTTTTTGTTGTTGTTTGTTTTTAATTTTCTTACATTCTTTTATTTTACCTAATTCTTTATTGATTCTTTGGGAATTTCCCATCATGCACCACAATCCTGCTCACCTCCTAGTCCCTCCATATCTACACATCACCCTTGCAGTATGCCACACACCCCCAAATTAATTAAAAACAAAACAAAAATCCCTACCTCATTTCTCTATCTTTCCAACGCCTCTTTATTCTTTCTAGCAGCGTCAGGAGCTTCAGTGTGTCATGCAGCACACCCTTGGTCCTATCAGCCCCACCCACAAAACATTTATTCATCTGTGTGGTAGTTTGAATGTAATTGGTTCCCATAATCTTAGCAGTAGCTTGGGCCCTGGTGGCAGCACAGGCCACCCAGATCACTATGGGTTTGGTGAGAGCAAGGCTCTCAGACACCAACATGGGCTCAGGTGACTGTCCAGATGCTGGGCATCTACACAGACTGCCCTGGTGACAATAGAAGCCACAGACATCAACCCAAATCCTGGCAGCTACTGGGACATAGACCCAGACATGGCTCACAGCAGCCTCCTGGGCCTGGAGGACATCATGACCCCATGTGGAAGCACAGGCCACCCAAATCAGCATGGTCTCAATGGTGGTATGACTCTCAGACACCAACATAGTCACAAGTTGCTGTCCAGACCCTGGGCAGCTGTGTGGTCTTTGGTGGCCATGGACATCAACACAAAACCCAACTGTAGTAGGACCATGGACCCAGCCTAGTTGTGATAGGACCACAGATCCAAACATGGTCCTCAGTAGTAGCCCAGGCTCAAATGTCATGCAAGCTACTCAGATTGGCATCGCCTTCTGGCGCATGGCCCATGGACGCCAACACTGCCCCAGATAGCAACCAAGATCCATGTCATGGGCATGGCCTTTGATGATATCAGGAGTCATGAACATCAATATTGTTTGGTTCTTTTAAAGGTTAAGGTTCATTCTTCTTCCTATTTCAGTTTCTCCATTTTGAGTGATGACAAGTAACAAACAGTATTATTCAGAAAAACCAATGATCTGAATGCTATTTGAACAGAGAAGCAGCCATACAAACTTGGCCGTAGCTGTGGTTCTTATTATTACTGGGAGAGATGGAGGGAGCCAACGATGCAGCCGGTCTTCTGGAAAGAGCTGTGTGTGACGTAACAGTCCACCCTCAGCCAAATTTTCATGAGTCAAAAGAGTCACTAGTAAACATGCTGTTCTCTTTATAAAAGTCAGACATGATTTGTATTAGCTTTAAAATAGTGGTTGATATTCGTGGCTTCTGAACAAGACAAAGAAAAGTGGGAAATCCTTCTTGGTGATGCAAAATTACTCCTACAGGAAGATTCAGCGGAGTTTAGACCTTGAGTCTAAAATTAAATAGTCGCTAGCTTGAAAATTCACAAGATTTATTCTCTGACTTCATGTCGATCTATTTACAAGGCTAGGGAAGCAGGAATGAACAGAAAATGGTTGTAAAAGGTCAATATTTCTTTACTCTCAGGTTTTAATACATATGTTGAAATAGTAGAATGGAATATCGGCAAGAGTACATACATCATATTCTTCAGAACTGTGTACCTAAGTTGCCTTAAACCTGGTAATGTCGTCACTTTAATGGCATCTTCTGTTTTTGGTGACCCCAGTTTCTGATTTTTACTATGTGAGTATAAAACATGAACAACCTAAACAGTTGAGAAGTCCCTGAAGACAAAGATGGCCTCTTCAGTTGGGAGAGCAGAGCTAAGCCAGATCTGTAGATGACTGAGAAAGGAGTTCGAAACCCGAAACTTACTGATAAGAAGAAACATCACTTGATTTAGCTTGAGCACTTTTACTTCCTAATTCAGTAAGCAAACTGATCAGGACTGAATGAAGAGATGGGCTGAGATGATCCTCACTGGACTAGAAAAGGCACTCTTAAGGATTAAGCTTCTTACACACTTAAAACATAAATTTACTCTAAGGGTTCCCCAAGTCGTATTGAATTCACTGACTGATGAGCTTGCCTTGTTTCTTTTAATGGCTGTGTATCCCCAAGGGTGTTAAGCTCTAATGTGCTTCTTCCCTGGGGCCTTATCACTTATCTAGCCTGTTGATTAACTTTGTACATCAATATACCAGAGTCCGATGGAGGAGGCTGTATGTGTGATCAGCATGACAATGATAACTCCGTAATGTCTAAGCTGAGAAACGGAGGGCATGCTGATGAAGGCAAGCACAGACATTGAATTTCCAAGATGTGTTTTCTGTTCTTTCAAAGCCATAGTTTGAACACCCAAATATTCCTTTCCATGCTATTTGTCAATGCACGATCCTTTAAGTTTGTGCCACTTTTATAAATACTGCTTAAATTTTCCAAGGACATTGAAAGAGGTTATTATTCTCATTCCACTTTTTGAACACTTTATAATTAATCTTAATTGTTTTCCCCAATCTGATTGAAATAGTCTGCCTGTACTTCTCACACCTGACTTCCTGGTCAATTTCCATTGGAGTCTGCGCAGCTGGAAACTCTTAGGCAGCTGTTGATTCAGAGTCGCCTTGCTAAAGGTTACCAACTTCATCCTCAACGATGCTGTCAGTCACAGCTGCTACCGTCCTCTTAGTCCTTGTCAGTGGTTTACAATGAACCTTTAGTTTCAGGCTGTTTGGTGTGGTGACATTCGTTAGACTGTTGTCCTACAAAGGCCTAAGCTATTCCTGGAGACTATTGCTAGATTAACACACCTTTGACTACAGGCTCATAAGTTAGATTTTTATTTGTCTGTTTGGGGTTTTTTAGTTTGTATGTTTGTTTTTTGTTTTGGTTTAAAACCTGACCAAACTGTTTCCTCTTCCTCCTTTCCTTCCAGACCCTCCTTCCCAGCCCCCATCCATTCCTCCTTCTCAGAAGAGAAAAAGGGCGGGCCTCCCACGCATATCAGTCAGCCATGATATATCAAGTTGCAGTGAGACTAGGCACCTTCTCTTCTATCAAGGCTGCACAAGGCAATCTGGTATGAGGGAAGGGTTCCAGATACAGACAACAGAGTCAGAGACAGTGCCTGCCCCTACTGGTAGGAGTCTTAAGAGAAGACCAAGTTACATAACTGTAACACATATAAAGGGCCTAGGTCAGTCCTATGCAGGCTCCCTGGTTGTTGGTTTAGTCTCTTTGAGCCTCTGTGAGCCAAGAGTATTTGGTTCTGTTGGTTTTCTTATGATGTCCTTGACCCCACTGGTTCCTACAAACCTTCATCCATTCTTCCTCCATATAATTCCCCAAGCTCTGCCTAATGTTTGGCTGGGTCTCTTCATTTGTTCCCATCAGTTGCTGAGTGAAGCTTCTCTAATGGAAGATGGGCTAAGTATCAATCTATCAGGAGAGCAGAATATCATTAAGAATCATCTCACTGACTTTTTTCCCCCAGTCATGTTTGGTTCTATCCTGGGTCTCTGGGCTATCAGGGACCTCATGAAGCTTAAAAGTTTCTGTAAGGCAAAGGCCACTGTCAGAAGGAAAAAAAATGACAGCCTACAGAATGAGAAAAGATCTTCACCAACCCCCATATCTGAAAGAGGGTTGATATCCAAAATATATTATATAGAACTCAAGAAACTAGATATCAAAATATCAAATAATCCAATTTTTAAAATGGAGTACATATATGCCCAAAGGATATTCATTCATAGCACAAGAACATGTGCTCAACTATGCTCATAGAAGCATTATTCACAATAGCCAGAACCTGTAAACAACCTAGATGTCCCTCAACCAAAGAATGGGTAAAGAAAATATGGTACATTGTGGAGTACTACACAGAAGTAAAAAAACATATTGAGTGAGATAACCCAGACCCATAAAGACAAATGTGATATGTATTCACTGATAAGTAACTTTTAGACATAAGGCAAAGAAAAACCAGCCTACAGTTCACAACCCCAGAGAACCTAGACAACAAAGAGAACCCTAAGGGAGACATACATGGATCCACATAGGAAGGAGAAAAAGACAAGATCTCCTGAGTAAATTGGGAGTGTGGGGGCCACATGAAAGAATAAAAGGGGAGGGAAAGGGAGGAGAAAATGTATAGCTCAATAAAAACAATAGAAAAGGGGGAACAGATCTCAACAGAGAATTCTCAACTGATGAATATCAAATGACTGAGAATTTGATATTTGATGAATATCAAATGACTGAGATGAATATTTCTTAGTCTTATTCATCTTCCTTAGTCATCAGGGAAATGCAAATCAAAACAACACTGAGATTTCATCTTACATCCGTCATAATGACTGATAAAAAACACAAGCAACAGTCTGTGCTTGTGAGAATGTGGAGCAAGGAGAACACTCCCTCACTGCTGGTGCGAGTACAAACTTGAATAGCCACTTTGGAATTCAATATGGTGATCCTTCAGAAAATTGGGAATTGATCTGCCTCAGGACCCAGATATATCACTCCTGGACATATACCCAAAGGATGCTCTGCTATGCCGCAAGGACACTTGTTCAGCTATGTTCATAGCAGCTTTATTCATACTAGCCAGAAACTGGAAACAACATAGATGTTCCTCAACTGAAGAATAGATAAAGAAAATGTGGTACATTTACACAAAGGAGTATTACTCAGCGGTTAAAAACAATGACATCATGAAATTTGCCCGTAAATGGATAGAACTAGAAAAGATCATCCTGAATGAGGTAACTCAAATCATCCAGAAACACAAAGTATATGGAGTCACTTATATGTGGATATTAGCTATAAAGAATAACCATGCTACAATTCATAGACCCAGAGGATCGAAGTGACAAGGAGGGCTCAAGAGGGGACAACGAGAATCTCGCTGTGAGGGGAAATAGAATAGACTATGTGGTTGTATGGGGCGGGGTCTGGATGGGGGAGGGAGAGGGGTAGGGGACAGGAGGGATATAGAGAGGGAGGATAGAGGGAAGGAGTACTGGGAGAAACAACTGGAATCTGGGTATGAACACTGGAAATTTCCAGGAATCTATGAGGGTGACCCTAGCTAAGACTCTTAGCAAAGAGGATCCTGTAACCAGGCCAGACTTCCAGTGGAGCGACTGGGTCACTAACCCAGCCACAAAACCATCAACCTACAATTTGTCCTACCTGCAAGATGTGCTGAGATAAAAGTGGCATAGCCACTGTGGGAGAGACCAACCAATGACTGGACCAACTGGAAATGGTTAGAGAGTCTTAGTCTTCAACCCCCTCGCTTCCTGCCCCTCGTTTCCTGCCCCTCGCTTCCTGCCCCCTCGCTTCCTGCCTCTTGCTTCCTGCCCCTCGCTTCCTGCCCCTCGTTT
>NW_004949099.1:7310544-7328889 GCF_000317375.1 Microtus ochrogaster | reverse complement strand
TCCTGCCCCTCGCTTCCTGCCCCTCGTTTCCTGCCCCTCGCTTCCTGCCTCTTGCTTCCTGCCCCTCGCTTCCTGCCCCTCGTTTCCTGCCCCTCCACTTCCTGCTCTCCTTCAACCAAGGGCATTCCATTAAAGTGTGATCTGAGAAGAATCCTCGTGTGGTGGTTGTTCTTTCTCGCTGGTCGAGAAGTTCGCCGCACATATGGGTGTAGGACCTTCTACTAGGAAAAGAGTAGCCTCATCCCTGAAGAAAACTGACTATCTTCTAGCAGCTATCAATTGCACATAGCTCCTCAGATAGGGGTATTATTTCTTTGCCATTTCCTTGCACCAATGCTGGGATTTCTTCTGGCTTCATCTTGCACAGGTCTTTTGCACACACTCACAGCCACTGTTAGTTCATATGCGCACCTGCCCTGTTGCGTTCAGGAAGGACTGTTTAGCACTAATCATACACTGCCTCTGATTCATAACTTTTCTGCCCCCTTTTCCATGATTGTCTCTGAACCTAGGGAGGAGTAAGCCTAATGTAGAAGTCTATATTTAGGACTGGATACTCTAAATTCTTTACATGTTAACCAGTTGTGGATCTTTGTTAATCACTCTCTACTGAAAAAGAAGCTCCTTTGATGAGGGTTGAGACATGTACTAATCCATAAGTGTAATAACTAAACATTAGGAGTCAATTTAATACTATGTCCATTTAGCAAAGTAATAGTAGTAACTCTCCCTTAGGGCCTATTATCTACCCAGCCTTGGGTTGTTGGACCCATTAATGGTACAAGGCATGAGTTATCTCTTCTTATCTCTTCGTGGGCCTTAAATCCTACCAGAAAGTATTTGGTTACTCTCCTAACACTTGTGCCATGATTGCACCAATGTGCTTATCTTGTCAGGCCAATCTTCGTTTGTACTTCACAACATTCAGAGTTGGGGAAGGCTGATGGTTACTTTTCTTCTCTGGTAGCATGCATATTAGCTTTTAGTACCACAAAAGCTAACCAGTAGGGATGAAGTTTTCAGGTTAGTATAAGATTTCTCCATGTTCTGTGACTCATGCATGTGATCTCTTCAGCACTAGTGTCTTACTGTAAAGTTCAGGTAACCAGAAACATTTCCAATAGGTTACAGGTTGAAGGGACCCTACTGACTAACAACTGCAAGGGATCTAATCTGAAGGCTTTGGGAGAAACAAAATCAGGCAACATCCAAAAACCACAGACAGAAAGAGATAATTAAAACCAGGGTTTAAATAATAAAGTAGAAGTAGAAAAACAATACAAAGGATCAATTTCAAAAAGAATTATCTCTTTGAAAATATTAAGAATATTGGCAGGTAGACTGGAGAAATGGTTTCATGATTAAGAACACTGACTGTTCTTCCAGTATACCTGAGTTCAAGTCCTAGCACTCACAAGGCAGCTAACAACTGTCTCTAACTGCAAGATCTGACACTCTCACACAAGCATACATGCAAGCAAAATATCAGTGCAAATAAAATAAAAATAAATAAATTACCGAAAAAGATTATTGACAGATTTCTGTCCAAATCTTTAAAAAGAAGAAAGAAGATCTAAATGAATAAAATTAGAGCTGATAAGGTGGACACTGCAGCAGACACTGAGGAAAATTAAGAGAATCATAAGGACACTCTTCCAAAATCTATATTCAACTAAATGAGAAAAGCTAAAAGAAGCAGACGAATTTACTTATGTATGTATTTATCAAAATTAAGTGAATATAAAGGTAATAATTTAAATGATATAGTGGCAGTATTTAAAACTCCTACTACAAAAACGAGACTAAGAGCAAAGGGACTCAGTTCAGAATTCTCCTAGATCTTCAAAAAACTAACCCTAATAATTCTCAAAGGTTTCTGTAAAATAGAAAAATAAAGAAATGCTTAAATTTTTTTCTATAGAACTAGTATTACCCTGATACCAAAATAAAATAAAGAAAAAAAAAAGGAGGGCATGGAGAAAATTATAGGTCAATCTTTCTGATGAACACAGATGAACAAACAAAAAAAATCTCAGTAAAATTCTTGCAAACCCAATTCATGAGCACGTTTTAAAAGATCATGCACATGAGAAAGATGGATTCATCACAGAGATGCGGGGCTGACTCAGTATATATAAATCAACAAATGTGATCCACCACATCAATAAATGGAAGGGCAGAAACCACATGCTCATCTCATTAGATGTAGAAACAGCCTGTGACAAAATTCACAACCTTTTTATTGATGTGGGATTCCACTCTGTATGCTGTGAATATGTATGTTTTATTACTATTAGTTAATAAAGAAACTGCTTTGGCCTGTGACTGGGCAGAATATAGCCGGGCTGGAAGAGAGAAAGAGTAGGGGGAGTCAAGGAAATGCCATGTAGCTGCCAGAACCTTTCTGATAAACCACAGCCTTGTGGAGATATACATATTAGTAAAAATGGATTAATTTAAGTAAGAGCTAGCTAGAAATATGCTTAAGCTAGTGACCAAAGAGTGTTGCAATTATTATAGTTTCTGTATGATTATTTGGGTCTGGGAAGCCAGGAAACAAACAAACAGTCTCCATTTACACTTTATGGTAAAAGTCCTGGGGATACTGTGGATGTAGAAGACATATCTCAAGCCGGGCGGTGGTGGCGCACGCCTTTAATCCCAGCACTTGGGAGGCAAAGGCAGGCGGATCTCTGTGAGTTCAAGACCAGCCTGGTCTACAGGAGCTAGTTCCAGGACAGGCTCCAAAGCCACAGAGAAACCCTGTCTTGAAAAACAAACAAACAAACAAACAAAAGACATATCTCAATACAAGAAAGACAATATACCAAAACACCAAAGTCAACATCATGCTAACTGGAGAAAGACCTCAAAGAATATTCATTAAAATCAGAAACAAAAAAGGATGTCTACTCTTTCCCCTCCTATTAATGTAGTGTTTAAAGTCTTAGAGTCAGAAGACAAGTAAAGGAGACAGAGGAATACAAATAAGAAATCAATAGATCCCTATTTGCAGAGAATACAGTTCTATAAATAAAATACCCCAAAAACTTCATCAAAAATTTTCTTCAGCTGTTAAACACATTCAGCAAAATAGAAGATGCAAAATTAGCACACAAAAGCCAGAAGACTGCCTTTTTTAAAAAATAACAACAAATATATAAAGGAAGAAACTGGAAATAACTCAGGTAGTTTTAACTCAAGTTCCTTCATAGCTAATGATGTTTAACATTAGGGTCTCAGTCAAATACCAAGCTTATCTCACTCACATGGCTAGTTTTTCCAACCAGTTTTCTCTGGGGATTCCCCTTACCTACCTCCTGAGGCTGGAATTAAAGATGACTGACACACCCACCTGATATTTACAGGGGTTCTTGGGAGCTACTTGTGTGGGTGCTGGGAACTGAACCCAGGCCCTCTGCAAGACCAGTCAGTGCTGACAACCTCTGAGTCATCTCTCCAGATACATGGGTTCTTGGCGTCTGAACTCCTGCCCTTGTGTTTGTGAAGTATGCACTTTAACCAGCCAGTAAATCTATTTTTACTAGTTTGTGTCCTCAGATGTCTTTCCTGCTCAAGTTCATAAAGTTTTATAGTTTTGGGTTTTATGATTTGTTTGTAGCGTACATTGTGTATGGTAAGAGGTAAGAGTAAAGTTGATAGCTTTCAATGTGTGTTTCATTTTCATAGCATTCCTGGTTGGAAAGAGCATATCTTGCTTTTTGTGTTCCATTCATGATTATTGACTTTCTATGATATCAATATGCTGTTTCAAGCTTCCTGTGCACTTTCTAATTGTTTATCATAGGTGAGTTTTTCTATATAAGTTTGTATCTATGACCAGAAACAGCAAGTATGGTTTTTGAATGATCAAAAAGCAATATGTGGTGCCAAAAGGGTGTCCAGTTAAATAAAATGCCACCTTGGAGCTAATCCACAATCTTTGGAAACACTTGTCACAATTAGGTTTGTGGAATACCAATGGGGATGACTCTTTCTCAGATAGAAATTATTTTGTTGATTTAGTGATATATGTGTTCCATTTGAATTAGCAATTAAAATATCTTAGTTTACTGATTCATAACAAAACTTACTTGAAAAGTAAATTCTTTAATATTATCCAAATTGAAATCAAGAAAGTAATTCTACTTTCTTTTAGCAAACATTTAAATTAACAAGGGATTCTTTACAAAGAAACAGATAGATGCAAGGAGGGCCTGCTTGTTCATCCCTGCCGCCCGGCTAGCTTAGCCCTGAAATAATCACACAGAAATTATATTAATTTAATCACTGCTTGGCCCATTAGCTCTAGCCTCTTATTGTAACATGAAGGCCTTGCTTGTTGGGATTTCTGCTCAATTCCCACAGCCAGTAAACCCCACAGAAAATCACACAGAGAGTCTACATTAGGTTATAATTGATTGGCCCATTAGCTCAGGCTTCTTATTAGCTCTTAAACTTATATTAACCCATTGTTCTTATCTATGTTAGCCACATGGCTCGGTACCTTTTTCAGTGGGGTTGGTGACATCCTGCATCTTCAGTGATCTGGGCAGGAATGGGAGGAATGGGCTTCCTCCTTCCCAGCATTCTCATGTTCTCATTGCCCTACCTTTACTTCCTGTCTGGTTGTCCCACCTATACTTCCTGCCTGGCCAATCAGTGTTTATTTAAAACATGATTGACAGAATACAGACAATTCATCTGCATCAATTTCTATTAATGGCTACATGGTAGTGACTTACCCAGTAAAAGTCCCAGCGTCTGTCTCTGGTGGATTCATGATGTCTCTCTGACTCTGTTTACTTCATCCCAGAGTTCAGTTCTGTCTTCTCCATCTACCTAAATTCGGCCCCATCAGGCCAAGGCAGTTTCTTTATTCATTAACCAATACAAGCAACACACAGAGGGAACTCCCACATCACAGATATGTTTGGACAAATGACGTGTTCTTATGTTCACTGGGACTGTCTTTCTACACTTAACCATGCTGGAACAGCTCTCACAGTCCAGAATGAGGAGCCAGGGTGGGTGATGGGATGCAAAGTGGAAATGTTACTTTTTATTTGTACTTTTAGAGCCATTAACATTTCATCTAGAATGAGCATAAAAATGCCCAGTCAAGATTCTTTCTCACCAAGGATTTACTAAGTGCTGAGCATTTCTTCAGAGCTGATATTGAAACAGCAAAACACACACATGCCCACACCACACCACGCAGGGGGGGGGGGAAGAGAGAGAGAGAGAGAGAGAGAATGAATCCTTGGTTTCTTGGAGTTTGTGGTCTAATGGTGAATCTTTATTTGATCCCAAGTCCAGCTTCATATTAACTAATGGCCTACTGGCTACCAAAGACACCTCCTGGTTACCTAGTCACACATTGTCCCTAAACATTCCCAAGAGTGAAGACTTCTCTTCAAATAATTTCGTAGTTATTCATGCTTCCTACTTAGACCATTTATGCTTTTAGGCAGTAGTTGTAATGTTTGGAGGAAGGGCTCATTTTTTATACAATATACTACAACCACCACATAGCCTCCAGTCTTTCTAGAATGTAGCATATGCTATTGCTGGTAGACAGCTTTGTGGGGTGGGTACTTCTTCCATCCAACTTTATGTTCATTTCCTTGCTTTACTTTTATTTTGATTTTTTTTTTCATCTCTTGGTAGTTTTCTTGCACAGAATGTCAATGTCCATTATCTGTATCAGTAATTGGTTTCTCTATCCCTACTCAGCTTCATAAAGAGCTGGAAACTCTTTCCCCTTACCCCCTCCCCCCCCTATAAGGAAAAGACTATTCTGACATTCCAGTCCTGAAAGGTGACTCTCTTTCTGAGATGCTCAATGCTTTTCACAGGCACAGCCACCCCCAGAGAGGCTGCAAGGGGGAGGATGGAAGAAATCCTCAAAAATGTGTTTGGGCACACTTGACTCTCTCTTTTGACTTACGATCAGTGGAATTAGTGAAGATGACTATGAACTCATGGAATTTTCAGCCTTTAGAATCCCCAGATGGCCTCAAGTTGTCTTTGAAGCGTTATTATTTTACAATGTGTGTTTTTCCTTAGAGAAGGAGGAAGACAGAGTGGCTCTTGTTAGAGGAGTGGCTGAGACTTGAGGTTAGCTCCTTATTGTGGATTCGCTACATCCCAGTTCTTCTGTTATTCGCTATGGCCTTGACCTGAGAGGGGAAAATCTAACGAATGAGAAAGTATGATCTTTTAAGAAGCACTTAATCTTCCTAAAGCAGAGTCAAGAGACAGTTCTGATTGATACTGATCTATAGTAAGCTTGTTAATATTAACATTGGAGTAAAAATATGTAGAATTTAATGTAGAATTTTCCCTCATATATTCATTTCATAGCTGGACAAAGTGTTGGAATTGCCTCAAATTAACTGTGTGTCAGTATGAAAGAGAACTTCAGTTCTTTGAAATTTGTTTATTTCACACACACACACACACACACACACACACAAACACACAAATCAGTCATCATTGAGTTGGGAAAGATTGCTTAATTAAAACCAAGAGGATCAACCATTACAAAGAATTCTAAGCACAGATAACAGTAACCTTATAAAGACACTTAACTTCATTTCAGTCAACCAATATTTATCTTAATACTAAATTATCAAATAAACCAGATAAAAACAAATGATAAAATTCCATATCAATCTCAAGGACAGTTTTTGGTCTGTATAGATTAACTATGGCATCAAAAATATGTGCAGATGGGCAGCAGGTAAAATACAAGAGAAAATGTCTTTTTAATCTAAATGTTCTGCTCAGATTGCTATTTAAAATTCTTTTTTTATTTTAAAAAGTCTAATTAGAGGAGGCACATAGTCATGGAAGACAGGCGTGTTTCGGTCACTATGACTGCAAATGTAATTACATCCAATTCCAGGAGTCTACCTAATAAGAGAAGGGTGTACCAAGGATGGCTAACAAGGGAAGCTAATTGCGGTAACTTCTTTTCAACATTTTCCTCGGCTAAACCTATTTAGCAGAGTTGCTGCAAGGACTGAGACTCCCTGGCTCTAGTTTCCTTCCTCTCCTCCACACACCCAGTATCCCTCAGCCAGTCCCCTTCACCCTTTGATGAAGAAGTCAGGAACCCATGAAGTAGCCAAAAGCTGTGGGAGGAAGAAGAAGGAAGAAAAGCTGGCCAAAACTTAGAAAAAAAAGTAAGCTATTTTTATATGGTAAAATAGAAATGAACATATTATTTTTATAACAGCATTCTGATCAGACATACATGTACAACAAACACTTGTCAAATACAATTTAATAAACCCTAAGTGGTGCAGAAACCAATTTTTTAAACATTAAAAAATATAGATATGGTAGACACTTCCTTTTGATCTTTATTCTAAAAATTTAGACCAGTTGTTTCTTCAACAGGAACTCTGCCATCTAGACTCTTGCTTATTACACCAAAAATGTTCAGTTTTAATGTTTGCATAGAAATTTAGTCAGAGAAAATGACTATGTTCTTTTCTTGTACAGTAGTAATTGACTTCCTCTGAAGCACAGTGGTGCACACATCCAGCCACAGTGAGCAACTCATTGCCTTAGCTGGAAGTGTTGCCAACAGATGTTTTCAGTTGTTCAGATAGACACCCAGAGTTGCCTCCTCCTCCTGGAGGCAAGTATATCCAAAGACTGACCCAGTTTCTTTTGATACACATGCACTAGTTATTCAAGTTCATTACAGCCCTAAACATACCTCACCGGGATGGTTATCTTCTTAGCTCCCAAGGACCCTGTGGGCTGACTGAGCCTATTCCTGGTTCTACTTCACAGCTCTTGTTCCCTTGCCCAATCCTGCCTTCAGAATATTGCTAGTAAACACTCCGAACAATTTCGTCTTTCTCAGGGAGCTGCCCTTCTGGGTTGTTTGTTCATTTTTTCATCTTGAAAGGCCTACTAGTTAAGAAACACAGATATATCCTTTAATATTGGAATGTCTAAATCAGAATTTGGTGGTTTTCTGTTTGTCTTTCTCCCCGAATCTGTGTATAAACTACATTATGATTGGATGTGGCTAAGTTACCAAGTTCTGTTCAGGGGATCGTGGAGGAAAGAGACAGGTGACCCTTTCTCCCAGCTTTGAGGAAAAAAATATAAAACTATATAAATCTATAAATCGTTTAAAACATTGAATACAACACAACCAGCAATAGTATCGGCATCTGGGCACTTATTGTTGAAACAGCCTCATTCACTTGGCCACATCACAGCTTGCTCGGTGGTCCTCCCTGAACCTCCTTTGTCCTCACACTGAACATCATCCAGAGGAGGGCTGTGTGAGCCTCAGACAACACGAGATCTGGCCCAGTTGCTTTCAAAGGTTACACTACAAACTCAAAAGGTCACAAAGGGTTGCTGTGCAAACCGTCTTTGAAACCTCCACGCTATGCCTCGTGTCTGTTCCAAGACCTATGGTGTGGATGAGATGGGTAATACGCAACACAAAGATTCTTAGGCCCACACTGGAGGCACAAGAACTTATTTCACTTCTCAAATTCCTCCCATTTTTGTGGTCTTTGGGGTTGCAATAGAATTCAAACCTCGCTGGGTACAAGTTCATGTTATCTTGACAAACTCTGACTTCCTATGGCAGTGAAAGGAGGTTTTGGTTTTCTTGTTAAATGAAGATAATTTGATAAAATAGATAGTTTTGACCAACTATAAGTGAATTAAGATTAGATTTTGTTAGCATACACATGGGAATGAAACATAGGCAGTGACCCTATTTGAGGTTGCCTTTGCTTTCTCATTTCAGAAAACTGAGAATTCCTGTTTCAAACTTGGTAAGAGGGCAAAAAGGCACAGAACAAAAATATAGGGGGTTAAATAGGCATATCACTGTTAATCATTGAACTTAAATTTGATCTCAGGCATCTACGCCGTTATCCTCTTTCTGGGATGATATGCATTTATTCATTAAATCAAGAGTTATTGTGTCGACTTTGTGAAAGGGTTAGAAATTAGCTCTACAGTGGGATGGGGAGATTTTGAAATACATTAGTTAGCGCAGTTCATAAACACGTCTCTATAAATTGAAATGGCTGCAAAGACGATAGTAAGTAGACGTCACCAACCAAGAGTGAGAAGTAGGCTGTGTAGACAAGGTTTCTCCAGGCCCATACAAGTGAAGGGACGTGGACTACATTAACTTCTCATGAGAGACGAAGACAGAGAAGGGTTGGGATCACTTGGAGTTTGTGATTAGAGCATCCTACAAAAATGATTCAGGATGTCCTGAGGGTAGCATGGGCTGGATGATCCCAGACAATGGAACGTCACTGGAGAGGGTAGCATGCCCTGGATGATCCAGACAATGGAAGCTCACTGGAGAGTTTTAAGCAAAGAGATAATGAGGTCTGATTTACTTTTTAGAAACCTCATTTCAGCTGTAATGCATATACTCCATTTCAAGGGAGATATGAAAGAGAAAGGGTGAGAGAAAGCAGGGGATAAGAGATCTTTAAAAATCGAGACAGGCAAGAAACAAAGGCAGAATGTATTTATTCATCTGTTCCTTTGTCATTGGCTGGACTCTTTTGGAACTCTGTCCAAACTGACATGAATGTGCAGTGTTTGAATCCATGTAGCATGGATTCCATTAAGTATGCTTAGTAAATTACAGGCAGGCTTGAAGGAAAATTTAAAGTTTGTGAATTGTTTAAGGCCACAAGAATCCAAAATATCTCTGTCTGTGATTATACCAATGTGCAAAATATTTGACTATCTGGGTTTGGGCCAGTGTTTGCATGTGATGCTGAAGGTCATCATGATAGTGAGCCCTCTGACAGGGGTGTTAGGAGATGCTCTTGGCCTTGGACCAGTTACCAGTTAATGGAAAAGGCAGGCTGTATCAAGCACAGTGAGTTTCCAGTTGTTCTGTGCTTGTGTTTACAGACTATATGAATAAAAAGGGGGGCATGGCATCTGTTGCCTAGTGGCCGTGTTAGAAGGGTTAAGATACTTCATAGAAAAGCTTTATTAGCGATTTTTCTGACTGGATCTCATATGTTCCACCATTTGGAGATATCATACACCACATGGGAACATTTGGCAGAAGAAGCTGTGTTAGGCTGATTTCTCTTTTAAGTATGTCACAGTCCTCCAAAGATATCTGTAAGATTGGCTAGGCTTATTCATGGATTATCTGTTCTGGACAAAGTGGACATTGAGAGTCCCACATTGCCCCATGGTCTTGACAAGTGCTACTGAACCCCCATTTGAGATCTGTGGCTGTAAATTTCTGGTGAAGTCAGTTGCTTCTTTAAAATATTAAGGTAACCCAGACCTAGAAAGACAAACATCACTTGTCATTTCTTATTGTGGATCCTCACTCTGAGTCTTTGGATTTGGATACTTAACCAGAAATAAGCCCCAAAGCCAAGAAAGGGGGAAGGGACCATGGGTTAAATGGGGAAAAAGGACTGGAGAATACTGGTGAATGGGAAAATGGGGAGAACTTTACCTGGGTATAGAGGGAAGAGGGGTAAATAACACAAAGGATATTTGGAAAAATCATAGGGAAACATGTTATTTTTTAAGCATTCTTAAAATACATATATGCATGTATTTACATATACATGCACATGTGACCATTATGTGTGTGCACACTAAGTGCCTAGTTGGACTGAGGGTCCCTTCAACAGGAAGGAACTAATGCCTGATACTCTAAACATAGTTAACCACCCATGACTGCAGAGGCCATAGACCTTAAAGGAGAATCTTCTCTGCCATTTTCTGAGGGCAGTATAATTTCTGTGTTCTAAAGACTTAACCACAAATATGCATAACAACCCTCATCAGAGAAGCTTCTTATTGTGAGAGAGGGTACTACAGAGACCCGTAACTGGACAAAAGGCAACAAATAAATGATGGTGGGGTGCCCAAGCCCAGTCAACACATCTACAGTGTAACCCCTAACCTCAGTCAACACATCTGAAGTGTGACCCCCAACCCCGGTCAACACATCTACAACACAACCCCCAACCCCAGTGGACACATCTACAGTGTAACCCCCAACCCCAGTGGACACATCTACAGTGTAACCCCCAACCCCAGTGGACACATCCACAGTGTAATCCCTCTACCTAAGTGCCAAGGAAGAATGACTGTAAGAGCCGAAGGACAAAGATGCCTGCTGCATCCATGAACTCCCAACAATATGATTACCAGCACAAGAGCAGCATAATGGCGCCCGCTGACATGCTAACACGGACAGGGGAAGACTTACCAGGTCCCACATCCAGATGAAGAACTGCAAGGAATCCATGGCTACTGAGAAAGGAGCAGTCTATTTTCTCCAGGACAAGCTTCCTGCTATCCAAGGCAATCCCAAGTGGTCACATGTTTGATACTAGATGGACTAAGACGAGTGCACATGTATACAGATATGCATATACACAAAGACATATGTAACAATAATAACAAAAGAGGAAGAGGTCTTGAATTTGAGAGGGGATCAAGCGGGCAGAAGGTGCAAGAGGGAAAGGAGGAGGAAAGGTTTTGCAAGTGATGTAAACACAGTACTCATGCAAGAAATTCTGAAAACAAACATAAAATAAAAAACCACAATATCATATTCCTGCAAGACAAATAACATATTCAAATATAAGTTTGTTTATGGCTGAACAGGTAACTCAGTTAGAAAAAAAATCTGTCTCCAGAATTCACATGTGGTAGCCTGGATTCCAGCATTGGTGAGCCCAAGACAGGCTGATCACTGGACAGTTAAATTAGCTCCAAATCGATGAGAAATCTTTCCTCAGAAAAGGAACAAAGGGGTGGACATGAATAGTGACAGAGAAACAACACACACAGCTGTTCTCTGGTCTCCACATGCATGTGCACACACGTACACATACAGCTGTTCTCTGGTCTCCACATGCATGTGCACACACGTACACATACAGCTGTTCTCTGGTCTCCACATGCATGTGCACACACGTACACACACAGCTGTTCTCTGGTCTCCACATGCATGTCCACACATGTACTTGCATGCGCGCATGCGTGCACACACAGACACACAAAGTTTGTCTATTCTATTTCCTTTAGTTGTAGCTTGGGTCTTTTCTTAGGTTGCAATCACTGACTGAGCATCTGTTAAAAGCTTAATGCTGTGCAGACTGAATCCCCAGCATGAAGCTAAGGGAAGAAGAACGGGGGTGGAAGGAGACGGAGGAGGTGGAAGTCACGAGAAAGATGGAAATAACATCAGCAAAGGAATCCTTAATTCTTCCTCTTCACGTCCCCTGTCACTTCCAGTCTCTTTGATTTGGAGGGACACATGACTCCATGTTTATGTTGCCTTCTTCAAATCCGAAGGCTTAGTCGGGTGTGATGACAGCTCATCCCCTTCTCTCTGCCGTACTCAGGGGGAAAGGCAGGCAGATCTCTGTGAGTTTGAAACCAGCCTGGCATACACAGCAGAGTTCCAGGCCAGCCATGGCTTCATAGTGAGACCTGTCTCAAAACAAATGCAATTTGAGGGCTTAATTAAGCACCAGCGTTCTTGGCAGGCTCTTAGGGAAGGGTGCGATCAAAGTGCTACTTATGACATAGTTCGTATCCCACGGATCTGAAACAAGCAACTCTTAAAGATTTGAATATCTTTAATCTTTACAATTGTGTTTCTCTCTGTCCTTCTCTTCTCCCTCTCTCCCTCCCTCCCCCATCCTCTCTTTCCCGTTCTGTGCAGCGCGCGTGCGTGTGTGTGTGTGTGTGTGTGTGTGTGTGTGTGTGTTTAGCTCAGAGGACAATTTTCATGAGCCAGTCCCACCATGTGGGGCCTGGGGATCTAGTTCAGGTTGGCAGCCTTGGCTTGGCAGCACCTCCCTTACCTCTTGAACCATCTCACTGGTCTAGATTTAGGAATCTTATTTAATAAGCAACAACAGCAAGTAACTTTGATAAAGTTCTCCTCAGATGCCATGCTCTGAGCTCTTGGTGGCATGTTCTGTTCCCAAGGGAGGAAACAAGAGAAACTGCTGTTCAAAGGTTTGTGTGCTGCAACTTTTTGCTGCGTCACAGAGAACACACTACAATTTGGATGCACACACGTGCATGCGTGTGTGTATAGTTACATATAATTATATGCAATTTTGACAACATTATTAAATATTTGCAGTGGTGGCATCAAAGCCCGCTCTCATTTGCATTTCCTTTTCTCCATTTCTAGCTCTTTGCATTGACGTTGTTCTTGACGCTGATTTAGTCAAGTGTGGCTGATCTAGACACTAACAGGGCCGCGGGCCACTCTGGGGAACCTTTGGTTGTTGCTGGGAGCCGATTTGAATAGCTGCCATTACAAGATAGCATTTGGCCCCAGCCTCGCTTGATAGATAACTCCATATTAGGGTTGCAGTTCTTCCACCGGAAAACAGGGTGAGTTGTTGTGATCTAGCTGCCCACACTTCCCCTGACCGGCAGAGGAACATCCTGGTCTGTAATTGACAGGGATGTTCCCCTGCTTTCCTTCCTGCCTGTGGGTCTCCAGAAAAGCAGTTAAAGTATCAAAGTATCAAAAGTTGCTAGGCAGACTCCCTATATAAGCAGCTATAGTTCAGAGCTCCCGGCCCCTTGCTTTCTGCTCTCCCTACAACCAAGAGGCTCCAATAAAGCGTGATTTGAGAAGAATCCTCGTCTGGTGGCTGTTCTTTCCTGCTGGTCAGGAAGTTCGCCGCAGGTTGTCTCGCCAGTTTTCCCAGGAAAATGGTGAAAGTATCTCCCTACTGTAAGGTAGGAAAGATCTAAGACAGAACTTTCTGTACTCCACAGTAAGTCTTTTGCATTCAGGTAGGCATCTATGATCTAGAGAACAGTCGTTCTTAGTCTGAGGCCACTGGGTGAGTACAATGTCTAGACATTGTTTCATTGTCAAGGAATGGGAAAAAAAAGTGTAGGTAGAGACCAGAGATGTGGCTAAGTTTCCCAAACTGCACATGGCAGCCCCCACAACAAAAAGTTATTTGATCCAAACTGCAGTGGTATTGTCTATCTATCACTCCTTGCTATTTGAATGTGTTCCCCGCAGGGCAGTGTGTGGAAGGCTTGCTTGGCAGTCTGTGATGCTATTAGAAGGTCAAAGAACTGTTAAGAAATAGAGTTTCGTGTGAAGAAATTAGGTCACTAGGGGGAAAGCTTTGAAGGGAGTAAAGGGACCCTCACCCCATCATCTATCCCTTTCTTCTGAGCTGTCACCAGGTGAGCAGTATCTCTCCACCATGCACTTCGACCTCGACGCACCACCTCACTGCAGACGCCAGAACCAGGTACCTGACCTGAACTGAGACACCCAAAAGAAATCCTGCCGCATGAAACAAGCTAGACACAAAGGACAGTCATTGTGTGACTCCTAGACTAGACCAGTTCCTAGTGTTAGAAGTTATTTCCAGGAGTGAGCTCAAGGGAGAGCACAGAGTTATCTCTGAGGGGTTCAGAATTTTAGTTTGGGATAACTAGAACGTTCCAGAGATGAATGGTAGTGAGGGTTCTACAAGCAGAGTGTCCTTATGCATAGTGAAGTGTATCCTGAGAAATAGGCGCTTTCTGTGCTTACTTACATATAATTATCCCGGTAAACTATTTTAAAGTAATCATAATATAACAAGATTATTTTTAAATGCATACGCTTGAAAAAAAGCATAGCATAATTTATTCGATATATGTTATATACCACGCTGATCATTTTAGAATGCTTAATTAATTCAATCCTTGTAATAATTAATGCTTCATTAACTAATTTACTTCCAGGACTCAAATACTCATGTAGCTCAGTATTCCCACGCAGCAATAAGGTAACCCAAGTTTACATAGCTAGGAGGGGAAGACCTCAGATTAAAACATAGGTATCTCCCTCTACCTTTTCAAAAGACACAGATGATTTATTTTTTAAAGGGTACTTTCAAAATGCCACACATGATTACTTATTACGAATCCTGAAGCAATCTGGATGAAGATGAGGGGTAGAGGAACTGAAGACCCACACAAACCAAGATGACCCCCAGTTGATTGCAAACCTCAATCACAACCCTGTCAGCAGTAGAACAGGAAGGAGATGCAATGTAGGCCGCAACTCCATTTAGCCCTGTCCACCTCACCCTCACCAAAGATGCCAGTCACCTGCTGATCAATGGCATTGCAGAGTTCTGCATTCTTCACTCTGACCTTAGACTCCATGGGAAACCCTCATGATGATGTCAAAGTCACCAACAGTCTTCAAGGTGTGTGTAGTGTATCCAATACCATTCCTACTTTGACACGAATAACCTGTCTGACTTGGCTTATCACACAGTTAGACCAAGAATATTTTAGAGTAGTGGTGGTTAAGGGGAGGTCTCTGAGGACAGAACTCAGCAGGTTTTTATTCTGCATAACAACACTGCCAAACAATAACTTGTTGATGACATTATTTCTCTTCTGGCGTAGATGAAGACCAATGAACGTTCTAACCTTATTCGGTCCGTAAGACTGTCCCATTTGAAGAATATAGTAGCTTCCACTTTTGAAAGGATGCTTTCAAGTGTTTTTCTTCATATCCTAGGTGACAAGCCCATCCAACACTCTTAACAGATGACTTTTGTGGTTGCATTATCACAAATGTCAGACAACGCAACAAAAATCACCAATCGGAGACCTCCCCTGGCCCTGCTTGTTCTTGACTGTGTGGTGGATATAGACATGAGAGGTAGGTAGTCGTCTCAGACCACGTAGACTCTGGTTGTGCCTTCTCTGAGTGAAATTCCAACAGCAGCACCTACTAGACTGATTACCTGGAAGGAAACTACAGTTTCTGCACTATCTAACCCTTCTCTTAAATTCCTTCACCAGCGGCCAGGGGGGGTCCAAGCACCACATGTGTTTATGAATCCCGGGCAACATTGAGAACTGTGATGGGGATCTTGGCCTTCGGTGCACACAGCTGGACGGGAATCTGAAGGAGTGTCTTTGCTCTACTGATGTAGTCTGAAATGCTATACCATACGGTCTGTATATGCCTTCAAGGCTAGGTTGCACCTGGTCTCTGAGGCGTCCTCCTTGCTATTGGAGCCCTGCATCGCTGTGGACACTGCCATGGTCCTCCAGCTTACATATGATTTCCACCAGCATCGTTTTTTGGATGCAGCTCTCTGTAGGGTTCTTCTGCCCATATTGATTGGCTCAACCGCTGCAGCAACAGTTATAGCTGGAGAAGCCAGGACCTTCACGAATGCATATAGGTTCAAATAAAGTCTGGCCATATTGGCATTATCTTCGGGAATATTATGTGCCATCATGGACAGAAACCACCACCCCCTCCCCATTTCAGGAAATCCAGTTAGCTCAGATGCATTTCTGACTGCCAGGCCGGCGTTTCTGAGAGCTTTTTACCATGCCTCTAGTGATTAGAGTCAAACTAACAGAGGCAAAGTTTCAAGAAAGTTCTATGAGGCTAGTTTTGTGAGAACTGTGGTCTGAGCACCAGGCATGCAGGAGACATGAACATGGAGCCTGGCATTGCTGCCTCATCTTACAATTCAGGAAGTGGTGGGCGGGGCTGGCCACTAGACTTACTTCATCACCCGGTCCTTACGTGGACATGTAATCACAATTCTTCAGTCTTTAGTCCAGACCTTAGAAGAATACTACTTTATTCCTTCTGAAAGCAATTGTGAAAGAGTTCCCATTAACTCTGCACAAAGGTGAAAACGGAAGCACTGGGAGGTGCAACAGCTTGCTCATGCCTCATCTGTAGCAGAACTGGGAATCCAAGCCAATTTAAAGCCAGAGTCTTCATATAATTCCCATCCTGAATTGATGGAGGAAGGTCATTGGTTAAGTAATAAAGAAACTGCTTGGCCTCATAGGTTAAAACATAGGTGGGAGGAGTAAACAGACAGAATGCTGGGAGGAAGAGGAAGTGAGCTCAGACTTGACAGCTCTCCTTTTGGGGGCAGACGGCTCAGAGAGACGCCATAGCTCAGCTCTCGGGGACACACGCCATGAAGCTCCGACCCAGGATGGATGTAGGCTAGAATCTTCCCGGTAAGCGCACCTAGCAGTGCTATGCAGATGATTAGAAATGGGCCAAATTAATATGTGAGAATTAGCCTAGAAGAGGCTAGATAGAAATGGGCCAAGCAGTGTTTAAAAGAATACAGTGTCCGTGTAATTATTTTGGGGTATAAGCTAGCCAGGCAGCCGGAGTGCTGGGGATGCAGCCCCGTCGCTCCTATTACAACACTGAATGACCCATGAGCTTCCGAATCAAGTATATATTTTTTCATATTTTAAATTTTCCAAGCTGCAGATTCATCTTATCTCGCCGATACAGTTCTCTCCAAAACACCAATATTAATTCGCTCTATGTCATCGAAGAGCTCAGGGAGTGGACGTTCCAGGGCTCAGAATAAAGCATAAGTATACGGCATTATATGTTTGCTTTAAAGAAGTACCTGCCTGCAGAGTACCAAAACCTAGCTCTTCAGTGCAAAGATGCAAGAGGAAACACTCAGGCGGCAAGAATGGTTGCTCGAGAGGCCCTTCTAAAACCCTCCAATGAGGTGCCTCTGAGGCCAAAAATCTGTCATGCTAAGATTAGGTCATGTGACAATTATTTAGACAGTAATACTCAATAAATGCACGTTGTATGTCTACATGAGAATATGCCTACGTAATTTGAGACAGTTGAAATCTTCCTATGGTCCCTCCAACTACTGTTCCCACACTGGCCCCATGTGGTACTTTCTTCTCAGGAGTTATCTTTGCCCCCCTACTGAGACCTGGCATCCTGTGTGAGCCATGGGTCTTTGTATGACATTGATAGCTTGCTTTTTTAAGAAGTTCACAATTGCCCCCAGATTACGGAAAACAGGGCAGGACAACTTGGAGCCAAATAAGGGGCTCTGCAGCCTGTATCCTTGGCCTGTGCAGCTCTTAAGAGAGGCCCAGGAAAGGCCAAGGACTCAGATTTATTTTGCTGTGCGAGTTCTCTAACAACCCCTGCTCCTTAGGCAACATAGGGAAGAGGCTAGGTTTCCCACAGCAAAGCAACTTTTTATTAACATCAAGTGGACCCGGTGTCTTGACTAGAAAGAAGAAATGACCTGAAGGCAGCAAGAGAAATAAGAAAGGGGTTGGCACAATTTTCCCCTCCCCTGCCTCCCATTTTTCCTTCCTTCCTTCCTTCCTTCCTTCCTTCCTTCCTTCCTTCCTTCCTTCCTTCCTTCCTTCCTTCCTTCCTTTCTTCCTTCTGGTTTTTCTTTCTCCTCATTCTAAAGTAAATTGTCCTCTGGAGTATATTTTTACCTAGGATCTTCTCAAAGCTATTATGTT
>NW_004949099.1:7296154-7310444 GCF_000317375.1 Microtus ochrogaster | reverse complement strand
CTTCCTTCCTTCCTTCCTTCCTTTCTTCCTTCTTCCCTCCCTCCCTCCCTTCCTCCTCTCCTTCCTTCCCTTCCTCCCTCCCTTCTTGACTTTTTTCTCTTCACTTCATTGCCCTCCCTCCAAGCATGAGAGTATCTTCCAGGAACCCACACCTAGACCTCAAAATTTTTACTTAAGGGAATAATTGGGTGTCCCTTGACGATTACAATGCTTAGAAGCTGCTGGCAGTAAAGGGAATTGCTTCCCGAGGACTGTTATTTTTGGTGGCTCTAGGAATCAAATCCAGGATCTGCCCTATGCTAAACAATGTTCTTCGTGGGGTTACATCCCTAGTCCCCTGCAATTTTTGTTGTTGTTGCTGTTGAGAAAATACATATCATTTCACAAAATATAGCCAAAGTTTGGGTAGCTAGTTTAAAATACTCCCCAGATTTGCATGTTGTTGCCGATACCGTGAACCCGAAGTGCAGCTGTGATTTCAGGACTGGCTGACATCACCGTTCTGTGAAATTCAGGAGGGCACATGAGCCTCTGTCTGCAGAGGGTTTTGAATTATCCTCATCATCTAATATTCATGCTATAAAAACTCTGCAAAACGCTATTTCCTAAATAAATGTCAAGAGTCTAGATGGCATTCAGTGGATGATCCCTCGAAGAGCGCAAACAGTGTTTCCTTAATTAAAAGCAAGCAAAAATGATAGTTAATTAAATGTCATCATGAGCGGGAGAAAGGAAGAGCTCCTGGGGAAACCATGTCAGAGGATGGGGTGCAGATTCTGAGATGAGCCCACAGGGGAGGCTGGGAGAAACAGCCCTAACTCTGAAGGGTCAGATCCAACAGTGCCCATGGGCTAAAATATTAAAAATTGAGTCCATAGAGGAAAGGCCTGTAGAACATCTCTACCTATCCCCCCTTTTGTCACTCTCTCCCTCCTGATTTCCCCAGTGAAGATGTCACTGTGTGGGCCAAGCTGGCCTGCAATTCTTGATCCTCCTACTTCCAATTGCTGGAATAATAGGCTTGTGACACCATGTTCATCGTTAGCATCCATTTAAAGCAACGGAAACCATAGGAAATGACTTGGAGTCTTTATTATTATTATTAAAATCAGAGCAGACTGTTCTGGGACACCCTGCCTCCTGTGCTGAGGAATATCTCAATCTGTCACTGAACATCATTTCACCAGATGAAGTTTGTGAAGGACACCAATACAGTTTGTGTGTTTGTTTGCCAGAAATTGGTATTTTGAGTTTCCTCCAAAGTATCAATCCCTATCAGAAGAAAATTTGGGACATTGCTGAAGTTGTTGGGAGGACACTGCCTTCATTCCTATTTTGAACCAGAACTGGTATTTCATGTGATTTAGTGGGTGGGTAGGCAGTACCACAATCTTTTTAGCATGCCAAAGTTCCTAAGTGCTCGCCAGAGCCAGTGGTCTCCATTACCGCTGCTCTGGCTGTAACTGCCACCAGGCGCGTCCATGGACAGGAGAAAGAAAGGCATACAGCTTTGCATTAGATCGTGTGACCGTCCTGACAAGACTGAAGATACTCTACAGGACACCTTGCCCTTGACTTTGGCTCCCAGACTATTGAGACAATGGTCTCCAAGAAATCGGGATTTGCCTAAAAATCCCATGCTGAGAAGAGGATGCACAGAACCTTCTTGCCAGCCGAAGAAACTTGTGTTCTAGAAGAAGATTCCATGAGGTTCTGACTGCTGGTCAGGCCACCTTGCAAGACAGACTGAAGCTGAGACAGCGGTGGATCAGCGGTGGTCAGGGTCACACCTTGATCAGCACGTATTGGCTGCGCATAACTCTAACCTTTGGTTTAAACCCAAATCTCCTGTCGGGATCCTGAGATTGACACACTGGTGGTGGGAGAGTCACTGGACCACTTTGCTTCTCTGCGTGATGTGATTGTTTTGAATAAATCCCCTTTTTCTGGTTTTCACTCTTGTGTTTTTAACCTACTGACATTGAGCCTAGCTTGTTAGGGTTGCTGAGGCCCAGACCATAACATCTCTAACAATTCTCTCTCCAGGCTTAAACTTGCTTTGAGCCCCATGACTGGAATCCCATCTGCCCCTCTTGGCTACCCTGCCTGCTGGAGATTCCTGTTGTTATTCTGTGCACTCTGTGCCTCATCCCACCCCATCACTTGCCGGGATATTTCTTCCCAGGTTGCAATCACACGTATTCCTTCCAGGCATCTGCTTCAGGTTTCCTGGATGGCCGGGTAAAGTGTTTGTTTAACTCACTTAGCAGTAGGCTATAGATTTTGCCAGTGGCCTCTGGCACACCGGCCTCAGGATGTTTGTTTTTCTGAGTTCTGCCTTATCTTACTTCCTCTGAAAAAGTCTCACTTTCCACTCCTCTGAAAAAGTCTCACTTTCCACCTCTCAGCTGCAGCTCGAGCCTGCAGCTCCCTGGGCCCTGCCTAGAGAGCTTGCCCAAGTGTGAGGCCAAACGATCTGCAGTTTGAAAATCACAAGCTCTCTGCCTTGTAGTATGTCATCAGGTGAGAAGACCAACCCAAGACGGTGGCTGGGACACAGAGGACTGTATCAGCAGCCGTCTGTTTCTGCCTGCTACTTAGTCTCTCACCAGTGCATGGAAGTTGGCTGAAGTTCAGAAATTCTCCTACCCATGGGATGCGCTTGTGTAGCTTGACAAAATTCAAATTCCCGACTCACATCTTCTGAGAGACCAACTTAAAACAGCTGGAGGGGCCTGGGGCAATTATGAATTAACTCATAATCATTTTATTATTAACTAATTTGTAATTATTTTACTGCCCATGGGCAGTGTTTTTAATTGAAATACCCCTTGATGAAATATAGATCTGAATGGGAGAAACCTCAATAAAGTGTTGGGAACCTGGCCTTTGAACATCCCGTGTTAGCTCTCTGAGCACCCATCTAAATGCCCTGAACCCATTGTCTTCAAGTGTGGACAGAAGAGAAGTTTGTGTGAGGGTCTCCTGGATTTGGCATAGCCACACCGGAGAGCAGTTTTTATTTTCACATTGTTTTTCAAAAGGGTCAGAAGAGAAACGAAAACAGGGTTTGAATGTACAGATGGTGAGCCTAGAGACTAAGAGCAACATGTACAGAGACTGCAGTATGAACGGTAGAAAGAATTGCCTTCCTCGGCCATTTCTGATGATCTACGGTGCATGCCTCTTCTTGGCTTGGCACTGTCTTGAGCATCTTTCAGCAGTTTCTACTTCTTTAGAGAGCAGAGCTTCCAGATGCCTGGGTCAAGCCTGTAGCAGTGGTTAATTCTCTCCATATGCTCAAGTCTTACTGCTGATTTCTAACTTGATGTCTGCCTTCCTGGCAGAGACTGAATTCCATAAAGCGAAGGGATCTTGTTGCCCATCCCTGCCGTTATTCCTGGGCTTCATAAGATGAGCCTGGTATACAAGCTTTGTGGATGAAAGGTTTCCAGGATGTGCTTGGTAGAGTCACCCATGCTGTTCAGCTCTGGAACGGAAAGTCAGAGACACCAACGTGCCTGGCACAGTAGGTCCATTCAAATGGATGACTTGGACATCCTTGCAATGAACTTGTTGACTCTTATGTTTTCTTCCAGCCAGCGAAGACATCTCCTGGAACATCTGAAAAAAATTTCGGGCCATTTATTAAAGAAAGGCAAAATCATAACTAATGCAAATAGACAAATTGCACAAAGAAACCCCAAATAACAACATCAATATTAGTTGGTTTTCCATGAAATACCTCAAGGGGCAATCTAAAGGATGCATTTCTACAGCCTACAGGACCTGTTGGGGTGGGGGAAGAGTTAGAGGGATCGAGACAAAATTATTTTATTTACCAATCTTTGAAGCTTTGCCGGTTTCCCCTCCCTCATATGGGAAATTTTGCATCAGTGCTAATGTTCCCCACACAAGAAGGGATTCGCTGGGAGAATGAACGAAGTATTACATCAGACCCATTCTGCACGCTGGGGAAACAGCAAAATTCACACACCATTGCCAATCTAGAAAAGCTGAGCTCAAGTTTTTCTCCATTGTCTTTTGATTTCTGGTTCTAGACCTAAGCAGAAAGCCATTTTTCTATCCTTTGACACGTGTTTCTTGTGAGGAAAGAAACCTTCCAAGTGGAAGTCGACTCGGGGAATAAGTGCAAAGCTCTATTTCTTTTGGCATGGAGTCTTCACTTAAATTTTGTTCACCTGGCTGGAGTTTACATTTCTATGCTCCAGAAAGACACCTGGAATAAAAGTGAGGGAGGCTATGTTTTTAATCAGCTTAGTTCTTAATACAATTTAATCCACAAGACAGTCCCTTAGACTGAATGTTTATTCTTCAGTACAATGCCATAAAGACTCCCAGGTCATGCTAACAAGTACGTGAAAGTGGGCGCAAATACACCTTCATTCTTTGTTTATTTTGTAAAGTCATGGAGACACCATATTTAAGGTTTTCTACAGAATTCTGTTTATTTCACTGAACCCCTTTTTTTTCAGTAAAGAAAACACATTGAGAAGGTAGAAACATTTTATCCTCCAGCCAAATGCTGCCAGCTCCAACCCCAGACGACCCCCAAGTTCTCTGAGGTCATTTCACAGAGGCCAGGAACTCAGACTGACTAAATCCTACCCTCTGGATTGCTGTTTCAGCTTTCTTGGGCTTGCCACTTGTCACTGGCAAGGACCAACCAAGCCAGTGTGGCCTTCCCATACACTCAGGTGGCTTAGGGTAAGATGTTATATGGAAACAGAATTGCTTTCTCTCCCACCTTCAAAAAAAATCTACCAGGAAGAACAGCCCACCCTTCCCTAGGTGGGCATAGGGTAAGATGATTTCCCTGTAGCCGTCAGCAAGGTGTGTTCCTTGGGAGTCAGGGCCCAGCTAGAGCTTCTCCAACAACCCCATGATGCTTTTACCTTTTACTTTTAATACAAGATGATGTATCACTCAGTTAAAGAATAACACAGGCATTATTTATATTAGCTCTTTCCAGATTCATTGACTTCTATGGGTCAGCCCACCTGCCTTCCAGCATCTCTCTTAATAATTACAGAATCCCTGTCTCAGGTCACCAGCCCCTTCTTTACTCACCTACCCTGTCCTCTTGTTGGGCCTTTTTTATTGTCAAGATTTACTGTGGTAGTCTCCGAAGTTTTGCATGTATTTTGCATGCAAGTCATAGAAGGCAAGAAAAAATGGGAACACTTGCTTGTTTCACACACTGTAATGTTTACTGATCCTACCCTTCTCCTTCATGTCGTTGGGTTCTATTGCCTTACTTCCCTTATCTGCCATAAACACTCTGTTTATTAGATAAAATGCATGATGCACTTTGCTTTCAGTAGTGCCGGCCTAGCCATGAGGCCACTCTCTCTAGAGTCAAGAGGATCCATTGGGTGGAAAAACCTGTCCACACAGCTTATCAACGGGGAAATCGCACTCCAAGGAGTTAACAGATGTGTAGAAGGTGACTCCATTTCATCTGCTGCAAATATTCAAGCTGATAAACGGATCCTTTCTGTTGGCCCATAGCGGGCTGGCTGCCGGGCCAGGTATCCACAGTGAAGTCAGGAGTGAGCACTGGAGTTGGTGTCCTCTGGCCTTTTGCCCACTCCCTCTGCAACTGTTCACAGAGCACGGATGCTCTATGATGGGGACGAATGGCTGCCTCTTTGCTGACACGTGTCCAGTGCATTTCTGATGGAGGAAGGTCATTGGTTAAAAAAATAAAGAAACTGCTTGGCTGGCCCTCATAGGTTAAAACATAGGTGGGAGGAGTAAACAGAACAGAATGCTGGGAGGAAGAGGAAGTGAGCTCAGACTCGACAGCTCTGCGCTCTGGAGCAGAGACGCCATGCTCCCGGCTCCTGGGTGGATGCGGGGATATCTCTGCTCTCTGAGGCACACGCGATGAAGCTCCGACCCAGGATGGACATAGGCTAGAATCTCCCTGGTAAGCCACCTCGTGGGCTACACTAGAAATGGGCTAGTCCAAGTGCGAGAGTTAGCCGAGAAGAGGCTAGATAGAAATGGGCCATGCAGTGTTTAAAAGAATACCGTTTCCGCGTAATTATTTTGGGTAAAGCTAGCCATGCAGGGGGCCGGGGTGCCGGGGACGCAGCCCCGCTGCTCCTATTACTACACATTTCATCTTTCCTGTCTTGGTTTCTGCTAGAGGCAATAAAGCAGAGAGAGGAGGTTTGAGGGAGGGCTGGACCATTCTCTGCATGGCTGGGGGATTTTTTTACTTCCTTTCAATTACAGTCAGGCTTCTCTCTCTGTCTGTCTGTCTATCTGTGTCTGTCTCAGCACTTGCCTCTGTGTGAGTGTGCACGCGCGCACCCGTATCTCCCCTAGCATGTGTGTGCAAGTGCATATGTATGTGTAGGTGGTGTCTACTGTTCCTCAGTGGTTGTTAACCTTGACTTTTTGAGACCAAGTTTCTCACTGCCTTGGAACTTCCCAAGTAGCTTAGAGTGACTGGCCAGTGCGAAGGGCAAGTTGCTCTTTGGGGATCTCCTCATATTTGTCCTTGTGTCAATTCTGTGTACCTTCAAGCCAACAGCTGGTTCTGATTTTCAATGCCAGCACTGCAAATGCTGGAGAGAAACATTTCCAGGTGGGTGGCCGTTGGCAGAGAAAGTCACATTAAGATGGGCTTGTGGGTATTGGTAGGATTCCAGGTGTTTTCCAAATACGTTTTTAAATTCTAATTCTTGCCCCACATTGAAATCTCTGGGCTCTTTTGTCATTATTGTTTCCAATTAAATAGTTTGTCTTCTTTTCCTTTCCATCAAAAGTAGCCCATACCCATATCTCTGCATTAATCTACAAATGAGTAAAATGAAAGAAAACCCAGAGGCACCAATAACACCATCATGTAACTAGAACCCTAGTTAGCACTATATATTTCTCCTAGTCTTCCCATGCATACTGTTCAGTTACTTGAAATCATGGAAATGTCTGTGTATAATGTATTATAAACATTTCCTACTTGCTTATGCATCTTGAATCTTTTTAGAGGCTGAGGGATGCTATTTGGTGCTAGAATTGGTTCTGCTCTGTGACTCTTTGTGTGGTGATATCATTGATTCATACTCTTTGGTAACATGGCAGGTAGTAGCTTAATGCTTTGTTTTTTTTTTCCCACTATAAGACAAGGTTGTAGCTAACATCCCCATAACAATATCTTTACACTTACTCCCTCAGGTTTTTTAAAATCTCCTTTGAAATAGCAAAAGCACAGAATGTTATCATTTGACTCTGAAGTGTCTTGTGTTTTAAATGCATTATTCTTAGCAAGTAGCAACTTAAAGAATGTAGGCTCTTCAGCAAGGCCTGGCTTGTGGAAGAAGGTCACTAGGAGTGGTGCTGTGGGACAATGATCTTGTACCCTGCAAAGATTTACAATTTGTATTGCTTTAATAAAATGCTGAATGGCCAGTAGCTGGGCAGTATAGGTGGGACAACCAGGCAGGAAGTATAGGAGAGGTGGCAAGAACAAGAGAATTCTAGGAAAAGACTCAGTCTACAGTCATCACCCAGACACAGAAGAAGCCAGACATGGAGGAAGCCAGACACAGAGGAAGCAAGATGAGAACACCTCGCTGATAAAAGGTACCAAGCCATGTGGCTAACAAAGACAAGAATTGTGGGCTGATGTAAGGTATCAGACTTAATAAGAAATCTGAGCTAATAGGTCAACCAGTTTATAATTAATGTAAGCCTCTGTGTGTTTCTTTGGGACTGAACAGTTGTGGGACTGGGTGGAACAAAAAACCTCTGTCAATGACAGTAGCTAGGAAGTATAGGCAGGGTGACCAGGCAGAAGTAGAGGCAAGATGACAAGAACAGGCAAATTCTGGGAAGAGGAAAGACTCAGTCTGCAGTCACCACCCAGGCACGGTGACACAGACGAAGAAGGAAACACCTCACTGATAAAGGGTACCAAGCCACGTGGCTAACACAGACAAGAATTATGGGCTAATGAAGGTATAAGAGTTAATAAGAAATCTAAGTTAGTAGTCCAACCAATTTATAATTAATGCAAGCCTCTGTGTGTTTCTTTGGGATCAGGCAGGATGGAAATCTCTGTCAACAAATGGTGCCAACTTAGACAACTATATCCACATAAAACATGAGAGAGTTTGAAAAGTAATTATAGACAAAAAAAAAAAAAAACCAAAGTTAACCATGGCTTCTTAGTAGGAGCATTTTCTCAGATGGGCTCTGTTTGCTAGAGGCAAGCACATCTCATTTAAGAGACATTTCCTGACTCAGCTTTAACTGCAAAAAACTTACAGCTCTTTTAAGAGGCTCTGCTACAAAGCACTTAAGTGGTGTTTATGAGTAGCAGACAGCAAGCTTCTTGGTGGTGGCAGGGACCTTGAAATGCCATAGAGTTGTGGCAATAAACATGGCTCCAGCAGCACCTAAGCCATGAGGCTAGACTCTCAGAAAGCTAAGGAATGGGGTGGATCCAGTTGTAAAAGCCATAGCTTTAATCCTGGCCATACAGCTTAGCAAATTAAAGACTCATGTGGATTAAAAAAGAAAAAAGAAAAAAAGAGATATACAGTAAAGATAGATTCAGATGAAAAAAACCTCTAAATGGTTTACAATATATATATGTATATGTATATATATGTATATATGTATGTATGTGTGTATATATATATATATGTATATATATATATATATGTATATATGTAGGCCTGGGAGAGAAAAGAAAAAGGATAAAGTCCTTAAAATAAAATATGTGTGGTAGTACATACCTTTAATCCCAACAATTGAGAGGCAGAGACAGGCAGATCTCTGTGAGTTCAAGGTGTGTTGGCACACACTTTTAATTCCAACACTTGGAAGGCAGAGGCAGAGGTGAACTCTCTGTGAGTTCAAAGACAACCTGATCTACAGAGTAAGTGCCAGGACAGCCAAAGATACACAGAGAAACCTAGCCTCAGAAAACTAAATAAATAAATAAATAAAAATTAAATAAATAGAGTTTAAAATAAAGTCATGTAAAGATAGAAAATATGAGCTGGTGAGATGGCTCAGAGGTTAAGAGCATTGCCTGCTCTTCCAAAGGTCCTGAGTTCAATTCCCAGCAATTACATGGTGGCTCACAACCATCTGTAATGAGGTCTGATGCCCTCTTCTAGCCTGCAGGCATACACACAGACAAAATATTGTATACATAATAAATAAATAAATAAGATAGAAAATACACACAGAGTCTGGATCCTGAATATTGTTGTGTTGTCTTTGAATTGTATGATTGCTGAGGAAGGAGCAACAGCTGCCAAAAGACATTAAAGTTTCATATTTTGAAGCATTGCAGTCTATGGTACTGGATTCCATGTTTGAAGTGAGTGTTGATGTGGTCAATGACATTGGTTTTATTCTCAAGTCTACTTGTTGCTTAGATAACTGCAATAAACCAACTCAACTTTGTCATGAGCAATTATCTTCTGTGTGTGGGGTTTTTGTGTGAGTGTGTGTTTGTTTGGATGCACATGTATGTAGAAGCCAGGGGCCAACCTTGGATGTTATCCCTTAGAAGCTTCTGGACTTGTTGTTTTTGTAAGATGGAGTATCTTATTGGCCTGGATATTAAGGAATAAGTTGAACTGGCTGTTCAATGAGCCCCAGGGATCTGCCCATCCATCTCCCCAGTGCTGGACCTACAAGTGTGCACCACCACATCCTACATTTTTGCATGGGTTCTAGGGATCAAACCAAGATTTTTATCCTCAAGTAGCAAGGACTTTCCTAAGCCCATAGTGAGTTATTTTTAAATATCATGTATTATTTGCTTGTCTCATTTGTAATTTTCCTTTTGCCATCCAATTTCTAAATGGTGAGTTATCTTGATCCTATAAAGAATTCAGTATCACCCTTATATGCTAGGAGTCCAGGCACTACAGTCTCTCCTTGCCCTATATAGATCCTAAGACTGGATTTCCTTGACCTTTCAGTTCCATTGAGCCAGTCCAATTTTTCTTAGAAGCTATGATTTCACTCAGTGACTCATTCTGTTCCTTGTGGATGGTGCCGCCTTCACACAAAAGCTCTCATCACACCCATCACGGGCAATGAAATGAGTCTCCTGGGAAGTCCCCTCTGATATACAACCTCACAATAGCTGCATTGGAAGGATTCTGACAGCAACTTCCTGCAGTCTGATGCTGCTCAGCAAATACTGGGAGACTAATGCCTCCCACAGGGGAGGAGATGCTTCTTTTCAGTGATTACCATGGTCTCTCTCTTCCCTTTTATTCACTCTTGTGCTGATCATAACTTCCATTAATTTTCTGAAAAGATCAGAATACCACCATGAGGTTATTATGATACCATTTGGTTACTGCTAAATAGATGCTATTTTTGAAATATTATAATTTAATATGCTGGACACTTTTCCATATGCTTTGTCAATGATGTTCGACTAAATACAAAACTGGAACATCATTCCTCCATTGGAGAGGTGAGTAACTGTTTGTGCTGGATAGTTTTATGTTAACTTGACACAGGCTAAAGTCATCTGAGAGGAGGGAACCTCATTGAAGAAATTCTGTCCATTAGATTGGGTCATAGGTAAGCCTGTAGGGTATTTTCTTAATCAGTGATTGATGTAGAAGGGACCAGTCCATTGTGGGTGGTGCCATTCCTGGGCTTGTGTCCTGGGTTCTTAGGAAAGCAGGCTGAGCATCTCAGAAGGAGCAAGCCAGTAAGCAGCATTCCTCTAAGGTTTCTGTATCATCTCCTGCCTCCAGTCTCCTTCCCTTTTTGAGTTCCTGTCCTCACTTTCTTTGAAGATGTCTTACTCAATATTCTATTGCTGTGATAAAAGCACCATGATTTATAAAGTTCTTATAAAGGAAACTCTTATAAAGGGAAGGATTTAACTGGGGCTTGCTTACAGTTTCAGAGGTTTAGTGCATTATCATAATGGTGGGGAACGTAAAGACATACAATCAGGCATGGTGCTGGAGAGGTAGCCCAGAGTTCTACATCTGGATTGGCAGGCAACAGAAAGAGAGAGAAAGAGAGGACTTGAGCATGAGAAACCCCAAAGCCCTAGGGACATACTTTTTCCAACTAGGTCACACCAACTCCAACAAGGCCACACCTCCTAATTCCTGTCAATAACACCACTCCTGGTGACCAAGCATTCAAATATATGATCCTATGGAGACCATTTCTACTCAAATCACCACAATGATGATGAAAGTGTAAACCAAATAAACCTTTCCCGACAACTTCCTTTTTGGTCATGGTGTTTTATCACAACAATAGAAACCTTAACCAGGACACTCTTCTCTTATGTCTGTAAGACACTGGAGCTGCTTTGAGCAGGAAAATAAGCAGAACATGACAATGAACCATTGTCGATTCAAGCCTTAATAGGCTTAAATGTCTACTTCCTGTCCCTTAGAATCCACATTCAAGGGTGAGGCTAACTTCCAAGTGGGAACATCAACAACTGGAAGCATCCCATGTTTGGGGAAAGTCCACATTACCCCTAGACAGCATACAGACCTAACTAACCACCCACCTGTTCTAGTCACCTGTCTTATTTAGGGTTTCTATTGCTGTGAAGAGACACATGACCACAGCAACTCCTATAAAGGAAAACATTTAACTGGGGATGACTTACAGTTTCAGAGGTTCAGTTCATTATCATCATGGTGGGTAGCATGGTGCAGGCAAAAAGGGTGCTGGCTATATCTTGACAGAAGACAAGAGGAAATGGTCTGTCTGTCACATTGAGTGAAGCTTGAGCAGAAGACACTTCAAAGCCCAACCCCATGGTGAAACTCTTCCTCCAAGAAGGCCACACCTATTTCAACAAGGCCACATCTACTAATAGTCCCATTCCCTTTGGGATTATGGAGGTCAATTACATTCAAACTACCATACCATCCCAGCCTAGCTACCAGGATACTGGTGGAGAAGCCCTCAGATGGGTCAGGTTTACTGCCATCTGACTATGTCCTGGAAAGGACTTGAGGGAGAGAAATACTCATGATGCCACCTGTCAACACATATAACTGAACAAGCTCATGATAAAAGTCTTTCTTAAGCAATCACAGGCTGACATAATAGGAAACAAGATAAGGAATCATCTTGTTTAACTTTTATTAAATCCTTTGGAGGCAGAGACCACCATGATGCTCATTTTACAGATCAACAAAGAGAGATTACATGCTTGCCCACATTTGATCTAGAAAGGTGCAGCATGGAGGAGAAGCTGCCTCCATGACTACACACCTACCAGTGCTCAGGAGGGCAGGACACATGTTTTGTTCTTTCTTTCTTCATTGGAACTAAAAGCAAATGTTTTGTGTTCACAGGACCCTTTGAGCCTAATAAATATAAACAACCATGAAAAACAAATGAGGCAGTATCTGTTGAATGAGGTGGATTAATTGGACAAAAATAACCTGTGTCTAATATGAAACTTTGTCCTGAGAGGGTGAGGAAGTCCTCTGAGAATTCACAGCTCAGGAGGCAGGAGGGGAGGTTCTTGGGCCACAGTGGTCCCCTGTGTTCCATATACTTTCCCTAAAGACCATGATATTCCCATAGTCAGTAGGAATTTGCCACTTAAGAAGTATTAGCAATTAACCCTCTCTTTAGAGAAATTGTTTTGGGGACTTCTTCTGTGACTATCATTGCCTGGTGGCTCTAGAGTTTGACCAAAGTCATTGACTAAAGAAACTCAGTGATGGAGAAGCAGAGACAAGAGGCTCTCTGAGACTTGTTGGTGAGCTAGACTAGCCTTGTTGGCAAGCTCCAGGCCAGTGAGAGATCCTCTCTCTTAAAAAATGAGTACTACTTGAGGAATGATATCCAAGGCTATCCTCTGACTGCCACAATGCACATACACACACATACAAATGCACACTTTCACACATATGCACAAAAAGAAATGGCAAGAGGCCAAAGAAATGATGGCTCCTGAAACAACTTTTAACCAGAATGCATAAGACAATCATCAGGGAAATCTTTGCATAACCTGAACACCTGGACTTCATCCTAACAAACCATATCAGGATTGCAGGAGAATCTGAATGTTTTTGCACAACCCCCAGGTGATTCCAATGCTCGGGTGAGGCTGAGGGCTGCCCCCGTGAAATTGGCTCGAAGTACTGAAGGTATCCTTTGCTGGCACATGACTTTCCAGCTCTCCTCCCTCTCTTATTCCCCTTTTCATTTGATTATAGAACTTGATGAAGTTATTAACTTGTTCATTCAGATGTATGATGGTTTCTGACTAGACAGGTAGCCTGTATCAATGTGGTCCCCTATGGATACCTGCTCTGCTGACATGGGAAATGGAGGAGACTCGAACTTGTTTCTAGACAAACACAAGTTGGATTTTGGTTGCATTGTATTTGCTGTGTTGTCTTCATAGAGTAGAGCTGCTTGAGATTCGAGCTGAAGGTTGTAGCCTCCTCTTGTAGGGAAGGGTTGTTCATTCTAAGTAAGGGTTACATTATAGTGTAAGAGGTTCAGATAGATAGAAATAGAGAGGAAGGGGGGTAATGTGATTCATACAACTCCACCCCTTCCCAAGGCAATTCTTGTGTTCCCAAGGAAAACTAGCAACTCTGCCTCCCCTATAAAACTAAAGTGAAATATAAAATTGGAAAGAACTCTTTTAGAATATGGGAATGGTGTGGTCTTTTGTGCAAACATGTTCCCAGGGTGAAGCTTATTTGAAAAGCTATCACTTCCTGTATCTTTTTTCATGGCTTATAAAGACCTACCCAATATAGTCCTTGACTCTTGGCCGGGCCTCATTTCCTTTCCAGGTGTCCCTGCTTCACTTTTCTCAAGCCACTGAGCTTTTCAATACACACAGAGCCTTCTTTCTTTCCTCCTTTCTCTTCTTTATTTTTGGAAAAAGAGAGAGAGGGAGAGTGTACATATATGCATGTTCATGTGTGCTATGTGCGTGATGTATGTAAGCCAATGTGCACACACATGCAGAGGTCAGAAACTGATTGTGGATGACTTCTTTGCTCACTCTCCATCTTGTATATTGAGACATTGGAACTCCATTTGAACCCAGAGCACAACCAATCACCTGGTCTGGCTTCCTGTCTTACTCTGGGGTTCCCTTGCCTCAGTCTTCCAAGTGCTGAGTTTCTAGGTGGGCCACCACACCTGCCCAGCCTTACACAAGTGCTGGAGATCTGCTCTCCATCCCACACCTGCCCAGTATCACACAGGGCTGGGGATTTGCTCTCCATCCCACACCTGCCCAGCCTTACACAAGTGCTGG
>NW_004949099.1:7290519-7296054 GCF_000317375.1 Microtus ochrogaster | reverse complement strand
TCTCCATCCCACACCTGCCCAGCCTTACACAAGTGCTGGGATCTGTTCTCCATCCCACACCTGCCCAGCCTTACACAGGGCTGGAGATCTGCTCTCCATCCCCACACCTGCCCAGTATCACACAGGGCTGGGGATCTGCTCTCCATCCCACACCTGCCCAATATCACACAGGGCTGGAGATCTGCTCTGCATTCCCCCAGCCTTACTCAGGGATGGGCTATGCTCTGCCCATCCCCCCAGCCTTACTCAGGGATGGGCTATGCTCTGCATCCCCAGACCTGCCCAATATCACACAGGGCTGGGGATCTGCTCTCCATCCCCACACCTGCCCAGCCTTACACAGGGCTGGGATCTGCTCTCCATCCCTCATGCACACATAGTACTCATCTGCTGAGCCATCTCCCCATAGGCTTTCCCAGGTACCTCTTGCTCAAAGTCAAAAGTGAGCCTAAAGCAGAGCTATCATCTTTTCCAAAAGGCTGTGTCTACATTTAACAGTCACACTTGCCTTTGCTTTTAAAAAGCATCTATTTGTCTCCAATACATTATTTTTCACTTTACCATACCATTACCCTTATAATGTCAGGACTTTGGGGATTCCAATTCCTGGAAATTAACTAGTGCATAGGTGTCCAGTAAACAGCTTGCCTGAAGCTTCCCTGCTGGTGTATCTCTGTTCATCCCAGTCGAGAGCTAACCCTGCCTGTTACTAAAATTGGCTGCATTTTTTCCTGATTCTCATGTAGTGTCCTCCTTAAGCAAGAAACTATAACAGTAGCCTCACAAGACAAAGCTAGTTGCTAAAGATGTCCCCCAAATGCATAGTCTAAGGATAAAACTTAATTGTTGGTGTTGACCTTAAGCATCAAATTCTCATTGCCTGGTAGGACTGTTTTGTTTCATAAGGAAAAAACACACAGAACTAGAGGGCAAGCCAGGGGTGGTATATATGCCAAATTCAGAATTTTCCACATTAGTGTCTTTCTTGGATATTACATGTTAAAATAAGATAGGAAAGTAGCTTAGCAGTCCTCTTGGGAACAGAGATTTTGGCATTTTAAAGGTCACATCTGCACCCCAAGGGAACTGTATAGAAAATAGAAGCAGGTTCATTCCCTAAGTCCATGACTTGAGTGATTTGAGGACCATGCTGATGTGGCTGATGGACAATGTGGAGCAGCACAGGTTGACCGAGAAGCATAAGCAAAGCAGACAAGTCTTCTTTTCAGAGGAAATCAAACTGTAATCCCAATTTCTAGAACTGATCAAAGCACAGGAGCTCTGTTTGAAGTGGATTTGTAGCCTGGAGGCCCAGCTCTGTCAGGTAGCTTTATGCAATCCCTATCCCCAGGAGGCCCGGGAGGACAGAAGCCTCATGCTTGGCTGAGTGTGATTTGGAAAGCATTATCCTAGATACTGCATTTCAGGGGTGATGGGTACAGATCTCTTCTAACTAAGAAAACCTGCGATGAGAACGTTGGGCTAATGAATGGCATATACAGCAGGAATCTGCTTTCTTTGGTTTCACCATTGCATGTGACAGTGAGATTGGCCACACTTGAATCCCTTCTAAAGGCATTTCTGTGCACAGAAGCATCTTCCAGAGCTGTGATAGATCTGAGATATGGCCCCAGATCTGCGATTCTGACGAGCTGCCGAGGGCTGTCATAAGTTTGGGCTCACATATTGAGACAACATGAGGCAGAGAGAAAGAAAATTGGGAATGTGCCCAGCTTTTGAAACCTCAAAACTGACCTCCAATGACACACCTATTCCATCAAGGCCACACCTCGTAATCCTTCCCAGACAATTTTGCCAACTGGAGACCAAGCATTTGAACATCTTAGCCAATGGGAGGCACTCTCATTTAAACCACCACTCCCACATTCCATTTCCTGGCATCCATAGGCTGTCAGCTGTTATGGTAAAATGCTGAAGGTCCCCGAGTGGTGGCATTAGGCAGTGGGCCACAAGACTATGTCAAGTCACAAAGACAGCCAGTCCCAAGCAGGGAGCCATGTGACAGGTGAGAGACAGAGATGGATAGACAAATAGGCATGCCATGCAGAATGAGGTTGGCTATTTATTTAGTGGGTTATGAAAGGGAAGGAGAAAGGGGAGAAGGGGAGAAGGGGGAAGAGCAGAGAGAGGCAGAGAGAGAGAAAGAGAAGCAGAGGGGATGGGAAAGAGAAGAGCCATGGCAGCAGCTACCTCTTCAGGAGAAAGATGACAAAGAAGGAACTCAGGCTGGAAGCAGAAGGAAGATCTGCTTGCCTCAGTGTATGATGGTGGAGAGGGAGTTGGCGGGGCTTGTGTCTTAAAGGGACAGGACAGACCATTACAGTGGCCATCCCTAGGGGTGTGCTTTGAGAGTTCAAAGACCCATGTCATTCCCAGTAATCTCTTACTCTTTGCCTCCTTCTTGTGGATCAAAAAATAGCTGTCAGCTATTGTTCTAGCACCATGCCTGCCTGGCTGCTGCCAGGTTTCCTGACCTCAAAGGTCGTGGACTCACCCTCTGAAAGTGTAAATTCATGATAAACTCTTTCTTCTATAAGTTGCTTTGGTTATCACATTTTGTCACAGCAGTAAGAGATTAACCAAACAAGAAACTTATGCCAAAGAGTAGGCTATTGCTTTCACAAGCCATACCATGCTGTATTTGGAAGGAATGTGAAAGTTTTGGGATTTGGGGCTGGGAAAATGGTTGAACTCCAAACGCAGAACTTTATTGGCCTTTATCATAGAAGCGTGGAAGACAGTCATGCTAAGAGCAATATGGTCTATGGAGGCCCTGCTCAAGAGATTTCAGAGGAAAATAGTATTAGTAATGGGACTAGAAACTATTGTGATGTTTTGGCAAGGGATGTGGCTGGGTTTTGCCCTTGTCTTAAGAATCTGCCTGACGCTAAACTGAAGAGTTTGGGACTAATTTCACTGGCAGAGGAGATATCAAGATTGTCTAATAATAGTTCTGTATTTGGTTATTAGTAATCATTCTTATGAAGTTCTACAATGAAAAAGAGCAGCTAGGGCAAAAGAAACACAAAATGCACAGTTTAAAGAGAAAGGGGACAATTGGAAATTTAACATTGACACCAAGGCTTGTGCTAAAGGAGATGGATGGGAGGCTTGAAGGGAAGTGGAATAAAGGGAGTGGTAACCTCGGGGCAAGACCCTCCCAACTAAGCGTCCACCTTGTAATAAGAAAATGCCTAAGGATAACTGTTACCAAAGCAACAATCAAAGCAAATCTTATGCAAATGTAATTCACATAATTGATCACAGCTAAGTTCTCTCCCAAATGCTAGAGCTGTGGATATACCCCAAGGAGAGCTACAGACAGGGCATGGAATCAGCCTAAGAGAGAGAAGTATGTTACAGTCAGCAAAGCTGTAAGGAAAGAGCCACCCAAGCCTATTAGCATCCAAAATGGAGCGGGATTTGGAGTTTTTCCTGCTGGGTTTTACTCTTGCTTTTATCCAACATTTTTTCACTATGCCCCCTTTCCTCCCTTATGGAATGGTAATATGTATTTTGTGTTCATTATACGTTGGAAGTATGTAATTTTCTTTTTTTTTATTTTTACAGGGGTTTATAATTAAAAGTGCCTTGAGTCTCAGAAGAGACTTTGAACTTTTAAACTTTGTTTAGATTCTGAAGTTGAACTAAATACATTTTGCACTATGATGTGGCCACAAGCCTATGGGGGCCAGGCAGTGGGATGTAGTAGTCTGAGGAGGAATGACCTCCGAGGGCTCATAGATTTGTGTTTTTGATCACAGTGGTGGAACTGTGTGAGAAGGATGAGGAAGTGTAACCTTGGGAGGGGGTGTACCCCTGGAGGTAGGTTTTGAGGTTTCAAAAGTCCAAGCCATTCTCAGCCTTCTCTGGCTCCTGTTTCTGGATAATATGCAAGCTCTTAGCAACTGCTCCAGCACCATGCCAGTCTGCCTATTGCCATGCTCCTGACCATGATGGTCATGGACTCTAACTTTCTGGAACTCTGAGCCCCCAAATTAAATGCTTTCTTTTTTAAGTTGCCTTGATCATGGTGCTTTGTTGTGGCAATAGGACAGTAACTAAGACAAGGACGTACCTTCTTCCTCTAGGGACTGAGGATGCGCAATTGCAATAGTCTGTAATGTTTTGGGAGTCTCTTGGAAAACCGTGATCCCTAATTACATTCTAAATATTTCTCCTTATGTATATAGATAAGTGCAGTCCTCATCTCTCATCAAGGAAACTTCTTTTTGCAACAGATGGACAGCATTACTGAAAACTGCAACCAATAAAGGTGGATAGCACTGTAAAAATGAGACCTGAAGTTGTCCTCTGGCCTCTTCATGCATATGTACACACAGGTACACATCCCCATGCACATAAGTACATTCGCATACACACCAACGTGCACACTCACATACACACCCCACTGCAGCAAGTCTTTCTCTGTACCACTAGCTTCCAAATAACAACCCAGAGATTTATTTTATTTTTTTAATTAATTAATTAATTTATTTATTAAATATTTCTGTCTCCTCCCTGCCACCGCCTCCCATTTCCCTCCCCCTCCCCCATCAAGTCCCCCTCCCTTGTCAGCCCAAAGAGTAATGAGGGTTCCTTGCCTTGTGGGAAGTCCAAGGACCACCCACCTCCATCCAGGTCTAGTAAGGTGAGCATCCAAACTGCCTAGGCTCCCATAAAGTCAGTACGTGCAGTAGGATTAAAAACCCATTGCCATTTTTCTAGAGTTCTCAGAGATTTATTAATTATGAAAGCTCAACCTTAGCTTAGGCTTACCTGGCTCGCTCTTATAACTTAAACGAACCCCTTTATTTTAATCTACGCCCTGTTGCGTGACTCATTACTTCATCTCTCATACTAGTCATGCTGCTTCCTCTGCATCTGGCTGCTGACTCTGCCTTCTTCCTCCCAGAGTTTTTCCTCTTCCCTGAAGTGCTGCCTATACCTCCTGCCTAGCTATTGGTCATTGAGCTTTTTATCACACCAATCACAGTGCACAAATATCCCACAATGCCCCACACAAAGAGTAGAATCAAAGCAGGCATAACAACAATGGCCTATGGATAGCTGGGGAAATTTATGCAGGGTAGAATCTTAATTTTGCTAAACTGCTTTGAGTTTCAGTTTTCTCAAGAGTGAATTGGAGAAACCAATAGATGTAATGTCATTAGATTTTGTGACTACTTACTTAATGGTTAGTGTAAAATGTTTAACACAGAGTCTTTTATATTTTTTAAAAATGCTCCAAGATCCCCAGCTACAGTAGGCAGCAGGAATGCTGTAGGTCCCAAATGGTGGTAGCAAACCATGTGGTGGCAGACAGTGGGCCCTGGGAGCAGCCAGTCCCAGGCAGAGATGGCTGTCAGTCCCCAAGCAGTGGCTGGTCCCAGGCAGGGAGACACATGGCGGGTGGACAGGAGACAGAGACATGGATAGACACGAATTGCAGAGTGAGGTTGAATATTTATTCAGGGGGTTATGGAGGGGGAAGGGTGAAGGGGGGCAGAGAGA
>NW_004949099.1:7286561-7290419 GCF_000317375.1 Microtus ochrogaster | reverse complement strand
AGCAGAGAAGTGGGGAGAGAGGCAGAAGCGAAGCTACCTCTCCGAGAGGAAGACAGAAAAGAGAGCGAGCTCAGGATGGAAGGTGAAGATCAGCCTGCCTCAGTGGATGGGGGAGGGAGTAGGCGTGACTTGTCTCTTAAAGGGACCAGGGCCAAAACCATAACAGAGTCTGGTACACAGTAAGAACTGAATCCAGCAGTAGCCCAGTGGTTGACAAAAGCAATACAAAAGATGGCTATCAATGCCAGCAGAGTCCACCCTGGAGGCTCCCTTGAAGAGTTGCAGGTGAATTAGTGTGAACTCCCCATGCCTTGGTCTTATGTAACAGGACAGAATGGATAAACCTGGTTTTGTACAGCTTCCAGATAAACCTTTCTGTAAGGTGTGTGATGTCACTACAGTAAGGCCACAAGTTTACTGAGATACTGAGGAATGGAGTTACTGGTTGGAGGCCAGAGGACAACCATATAGAGACAGTCAAGGGGTGGGAAGAGTGGGGGGTGTAAAATGAATTCTCCACAAGCCTCTTTCTACAAGGTCCAAATACTGGCAGCCCAACTTAGAGCCTGCTGCAGATAATTGGTCCAAGGGTTTCTGGGGCAATGTGTTCCAATCATCAGCCAGACATTGTAAGCAGGTTATTTTTAGCCTGATTACTAAACGGAAGAATGTGACTTTGAAAGGCAGGCTTTAAGAGTTCTCTTGGGCAGTCAAGCTTGTGTGATCATTACTACCAGGAAGTGTGTTTTCTCAAGTGTTTGAGGTTTTTTTGATACAGTTGTGACTGTCAAACACTCTGCCCCCTTTTACTGTGTGAGTAAAATTCTGTTTGTCTAATCAGATACCTTGAGTTTGTGGGGAAGTACTTGAGGAAATCTGAGCAGCATAGACCAGCACAGATATCACATTAAATATTCTGGGTGTGTTGAGGTAAAAGTCCTGCTTATTATAATTCGGCACGATGTTTCCTGTACCTCAGTTATGAGTCAGAGTTGCCTTTTGTTTGGCCTTTGCAGTTGTAAGTGACAGAAACTAATTCAAACCAGGTTAGACTAAGGGGGATTTACCCAATATATAACTGAAAAATCCTGAGGATTCATGGTTGGTTGGCTGGCTGCATGTTCTCAACCAATGATCTGGTTAATGGGCCTGCTTACCTCTTGCTTCCTGTCCACTTGTGTTGGTCTTACACTCTTGTGTTGACTCATGTTTGAATGTCCCCAGAAGACTTTGGCATAGCCTATCAACTTAGCGTCCACACAAGAAGGCAGTAACTTCTTGAACTATTTCATCAAAATTCCTGGCTGAGTCTGGCTCATTTGTCATCCCTCTTCTATCAGTCAGAGGACTGTGTGGACCACATGCAAGATCCATTCCACTTTCCTCCTCAAAGATACTGAGCCTGTGGTGTCTATTATGACTTGAATGAGAAATGGCCCTTACAGGCTCACGTGTTTGCACGCTTAGTCCCAGCTGTTGCCATTGTCCCGGGTGGTCACAACCTCTACTGCCTAGGACATATCAAACAAATAAAGTCAAACTTTGAAGCTCAGAGGCCATCCCTTGCTCTCAGTTCCATCTCTGGTTTCCTGATTTGCCAAGATGTGAACAAACCAAGCCACACACCTCCCCATTACCCCTTCCTGCCTGGATGGCCACACCCACTGAGGTCAAGAGCCCAAATCAATCCCCCCTTCTTTAAATTGCTTGAGTCAGGGTAATCTGTCAGAGTACAGAGAAAACCCAAAGAGGATGGCATCGTCACTAGGGAGGGAAACAGAAAGTCTCCTGCATTTCCCATTGCTTCTTTATGGGTAGTTTTCCTCCAGTGAAATCCCCCTCTCACCCCTTGGGATCTACCTACAAGAGATCTGCCTCTTGCTTACCCATGCTACTCCTCTGGCAGCTGAGTGTCTGGAGCACATGTGACCCTGTGACCACTGTGTTCTGCCTGCCAACTCTCTCCATGTGAGTCAATATTCCTGGAGATTTTCTTCCCGACATGTTGACTTCCTCGATCTCCATGAAAGTCTGTCTCTCAACTCTTGCAATCCTTTCACAGCTATAGAAAGGAGGGAGATGCTTGCCACCCTGGACTGCCAGGAAGTGCTGCTTCTGGGGTTGCCTAGGAAACATGGAGATCCCTCTGTGCACCATCTTTGCAACATCACTGGCAACAGAAGAATGCGCCCACAGCTCATCTTAGCCAGAGCTTGCAGGATGATCTACCCATATCCCATCTGCAAATAGCTTTTAGAGAACCAATTACTTAGGCATTTTCAAATGAGAATCACCGTCCTTATGTGGAACAATTTACTTTATTCACAGAGAACTGACATGGTATGCGATAAAAACCTTAGCATATTAATGCTCATAGTGAGGCAGGAGGAAGAATTCCATTTGCCTGGCGTTTAACTGAAGATCTGAGGATTTGGAAAGGGTCTGGGAGACAAAACATGGACACTTCAATAGAATACACATTTTTATTTAATGCAGTGAATTAAACCTCCTGGAGGGCTGATTGCAAAGGACCAATATTAGTGTTGTGGAATATTCCTTTACCCTGTGTAAAATGTGTTACTGTGATTGGTTTAATAAAAAGCTAGACAGCCAATAGCTAGGCAGGAGGTACAGCAGGGACTTCTGGACAGAGAGAGCTCTGGGAAGAAGAGAAGCAGAATCACCAGCCTGATACAGAAAGAGAGAGCAAAATAAGCCTCAAGTCACATGGTAACACATCGATGAATAACTCGACGAGCCTAAGCTACAGGCCGAGCTTTCATAATTAATAATAAGTCTCCATTTTGCTATTTTGTGAGCTGGAGACCTAAAGAAAAAAGTCCATCTGCACACTGGGGGCTGAAGAGATGATTCAGAAGCTAGCAACATTTGCTTTGGGTTCCGTTCCCAGCATTTATGTCAGGCAGCTCACGAACACCTGTAACTCCAGTTCCGTGTGATCTGATGCCCTCTTCTAGCCTCTGCAGGCACCCGTACATATGTGTGCATACTCACATACAGAAAATAGTAATAAATAAAAGAAAAAATTTAAAGTGCCAACAGTTATGCACTGTTTGCTATCTCCTCAGACAGCCCATAAAACTCATTCACTAACAACACTTCTTGAGAGGGAAAATACTATTTTTATTTCCATTTGCTAGTTAAGAAAACCGGGGTGCTGTGAGGGTTAGCTCCAGGAACTGCTCTGCACGGAAGCTTCTGGCTATTGTTATCTGGATCCCAGACTCTAGCACACTGGCAATAGCAGATATTTCAGCTATTCATAGGCAATTTAGTTTTAATTTTTAATTAAGTATTGAAGGCATCAGCAGTGCCAGAGATACACTGAAAGTTTTTGAAAAATAATTTCCAGATAGTTACCTGAGAGAAAAGGCAACAAAACCGAAAACATGCAGACACGTTGTGATTCAACTTTACAGGTTCCATTCTCTGACCCTCACACAGCTTCCAGAGTTAGAGACGGTGCTCAGTTTAGAGAAAGGAACTAGGGTCATAGAGAAGCTTACTGGTGAGCATCTACGAGGTGAGAGGTGGGGCTGTGAACTGAACCCACCAACCTGTCACCTTTACCCTTGATATCCTATGCTATGACAACCAGCTGGAGCCTGTCATCTTCTAGCAGAGGCCAATCACAGTCTCTTAGGATCCAATGACTGTGTGTGTGTGTGTGTGTGTGTGTGTGTGTGTGTGTGTGTGTGTGTGCATGTGCCTGCATGTGGGCATGGTGTAGAGGTTAGAGATCACTATTATTCCCTGCTTTCATGCAAACACACACACACACACACATATATAATTATATAATTATATATGTGTGTGTGTGTGTGTGTGTGTGTGTGT
>NW_004949099.1:7285972-7286461 GCF_000317375.1 Microtus ochrogaster | reverse complement strand
TTGTATCCCAGTCTAGCCTCTGACTTGTGATCCTCCTGCCTCTGTCTCCTGACGAGAGAGATTTACAAGCATGGATCACCACACCTTGCTTAATCTTTTGAAGTTTTGTTTTTGAAGTCCTTTTAAAACAACTCACGGTGGGTGTTTCCATTAAAATTCAGCTGCAAAAGGAGAAGAAGTGGAGTAGGATTCGTGTTGCTGAGGAAACTGACAGCTGTGTTCTTCAGTCATCTTACAAATTTCCCAGAAGCTTTGGATGCCATGGTCCATGCTGGGTGCAAGACACAGACATGCATTAACATACGCTCTGGCAACAGGCAGCTGGAGAAGTGCAGGGCCTTTGCTACATGCTGAACTAGAGGAAAGGTTGATCCACATTAGGGGACTTTCTCAGATGTACTTGTGCCAGACAGTGAAGAGATCTTCCAGCAGCTGGCTATGGAAGACACATGCTCCACCAAAGGAATGTATTTATAAAACTATGTATTT
>NW_004949099.1:7251210-7285872 GCF_000317375.1 Microtus ochrogaster | reverse complement strand
TGTCCTGGAACTCCCTTGGTAGACCAGGCTGGCCTCGAACTCACAGAGATCCGCCTGCCTCTGCCTCCCGAGTACTGGGATTACAGGCGTGCGCCATCACCGCCCGGCCTAAAACTGCGTATTTCTTTGAGAACAACTTCAACTGCAAATTTTAAAGACTGCCACCTAACAGATACTGAAATAGTACCCAGCCAGGTAGCTTCTAGGATTGGCTTGGGTGCTCCCTGGTCTCACTGGGTCCTCTGGTTTGCTGTGTTTGTTAGTTGTTGCTAATTCCCACCTATGCATCTTCCGTATTATCACAACATGGCTGCTGTTACCCTACATGACTTCAACGTAGAAAGTGGGCAACAGAATGTAGAGGGAAAGTATCTTCCTTATGATGGTACTCTCTTCTAGTCAATGAAGGAAGAAGATTTATCTGAAGTTTCTCAGAAGACTTCACTTTAGATTGGTTGTAATGGTGTCAAATGTCCCTGGATCATATGGCAAGAACGGACTGTACTCAACTTGTGCCACGTAGTGTTAATCTTTATTCAGAACCAACTTTTGGAGATGTTGCTTAGGTGGGTAAGCAGGTTTCTCAACACAGAATCATTATTTGCCTCAAATGTACGTCTTGAGGTCCCAAGGATAAATAATGTGAAATGCTTTGTGTTTGGTCAGTTTCCAGCCACTTTGTAGCCCTTGTCAAAGACTTTTGTGTCTGTATCAGCCTTCTGAGTTCTCTAGAGGACTTCCACACTTGCCTAAACCTGTCATACGGGACAGTGTGGGGGTTAACTTTAACATCACCCCCAATATAAACAGGATAGTACTATATGTAGGCGCTTGCACATGTAAACTTGTGTCTGCCCATCCAGAGGCAAACTCAGGTTGCGTTTAAAACGCCCTCAGCAAGAATCTTCTCTCAGACATTTTGGATGCCACTGCTATAATGGTTAACATGTACGTGGTTAATTTGCAAAAGGGAAATTATGAATCATGATGACTGCTCCCCCTGCCATGAACACGGTATGTGACTGAGAAACCTGGACTTTGTGACAAACTGTCACCTGACAGAGCCCTGTATTCAGCTGCCCTCCTGCTCCAGCAAGGAGAACATCTTATGACAGAGGTGAGGTGAGTTCTGAACACTGTGTAGGCTTCTCCTGAGCTTGTCACCTTTGTGCTTACCTGCTAAGATGTGCAAACGCATGGGGGTAGGCTTTGATCTAAGACTTGCTCACACAGTGACTTCTCATCAGAAAACAAACTTGAATCATAAGGGGCCCGTCTGAAGTGCAAAAATATTTATGGAAATAACCACGTTGTTTGGCCAAGTAGGCTGAAGGCTCTCCCCATGGAGCTGGCGTTCTGACAATAGACTCCAGGGAACAAGGAGATAACTCACAGGCCGGGAGTTCCTTTCTTGAAGAGACATGTCCAACAGTCTAGAATACTCTGGGATCATTCATTTAGTTCTTTTCCTGTTTGGAATATTTTCTGATTTATTGAGTAATCTGGAAGGAAAGTCTTAGCTATCAAAATAAAATCTCATTTGATTTTGTATCTAATGACCTGATTTATTGAAGTTTTTGAGTAAATCTGAGGAAGTTCAGGGGGGAAGAAATCAAGCCCAGTTGCTCTACCTCTTCACAGGCCATGGTGATTACCTAAGACAGTAGGCTCTCGGGTATCAGCTGGGTGCTTCTGTGTGCTTCCATGGTTTCCTGTTTTAGAATGTCATTTGACTGACTGGGGAAATCATGGTCCTGTAAGACGCATACTGGGAAAGTGAAGTCCTTTGTGGCACTAACTCTGCTTTGGTGTGGCACCCACATATTTAGTGCTGGGCTGCAAAGTGGAGGGAAGCTGGGAATAAATGCAAGGTGAGTCCTGCCCGATGCCTTTGAGAAGAGGAAGTGGGTGCTTTCTAGTCTTTGACGCACAAAAGCACATTGCTTGATAACGGATATTCCACAGAAAAAGCAAAATGCAAACAAACAACATCATTTTGCTCTAGCCTACGTACAGCGTCAGTGAGATTCCAACTATGCGCATGGTGGGAGGAAAAGAACGGCCTTCTTCCCATCCTCAGCCCGTGACCACTGCCCACAATCTGAGCCTTGAACACACAAGGACTGATCCACATCCCCTGCTGCTTCTTCCTGGGCTCTGGAATTTGGACTTCAGTCCATGTTTGTTGTTGCTGCTGTGCCTGGGGTGATGGGATGGGGAGAGGAGACTGCAGGATTGCACTTGTGTTAGGCAGGGATTCATCCCTCATCTGACCTTTGTTTTGTGTTTGAATGTGTGATATGTGATTTTAAATATATATATATGGTGCTCGCACATGTGTGAGGGTGCCTGTGCACATGTGTGGGGAAACGAATGGGCTGAAGAATGAGAGAGTACAAAAAGTTTTTGGAAGGAGGTACCCTTTACACTGAGACAAAGGGAAGGGAGATGTGAGCCTTGCAGATGGAGGAGGGGTGGAAGAATGCCCGGCAGGGGGAAGTGTATTTATTGCACAGTACAGTGTAGCAACCATACTACAGGAGACAGTGTGTAGCTGTTTGCTGGGGTGGAAAGTGATGCCGGAAAGCTTGCACCAGACAGAGGTGTCTCCATGTTCCCCCTCGGGCTACAGGAAGCCTGTGTTGGAGGAGAAGCAGGAATAAACTCAAAGAAGGACACTTCAGGAGAAGGAAGAACTCAGACTCAGTTGGAAATGGAGAGAAATAATTGGTTTCTAGGGATGTCTGTGGTATAGAGCCAGAGAGACTTGCTGGAGAGTTGGGGAGGGGATATTCAGGTGATATTAGTATTTGACTTCATGACGAGGCTAGTGGGATTTTCATCTATTGAGATAAGACTTGTAGGGAATGTTCTTGATGAAGAAGAGCCAAAATGACTTGAAGGCACGTAGTCTGCAAGAAATAGAAATCTGGTGTGCAGACGAAAGGCTGGTGCTGACTGAAGAGGAATGTGGGTGTCATTGGAGTTTAGGTGACACTGTGTAGGAATGACCTAGTTTAGGATGGGGACCGGTTTTTGACAGTCGGTCAAGTCAAAGAAAGTAAAAGGGAACCAGCAGAATAGAAGAAAATATTGTAAAGATCTGCTTATTATTCAGGACTTGTCAAAAGCTTTATAATTAAGCAACAGGAAAAAGATTTAAATGGATATTTCTCTCAAGAAGACATACTATCTTTGCATATTGCAAAAATGTAAATGACAGTCACAAGAAGATGACTCTTCATGTCCACAGGATGCTGTTGTCGTCGGAGTTTCTATTGCTGTGGTAAAACACGGTGATGAAAAACAACTTGAGGAGGAAAGAGTTCATTTCAGTTTGCAGTTTACAGTTCATCCTCAGGGCAAGAACTCAAGGCAGGAACCTGGTAAGCAGTAACTGAAGTAGAGACCACAGAGGAACACTGCTTACCGACTTGTTCCTCATGGCTTGTTCAGTTGGCCTTTTTAATGCATCCCAGGACTTCAGGAGTGGCACTGACCACAGTAGGCTGGGCTCTCCTCTATCAACTAACCACAAGCCAATCTGGTTGGGGCATTTTCTCAGATGAGATTCCCTCTTCCAAAAGGACTCTAGCTTAGGTCAAGTTGACAAAATGCTAACCAGGACATATGCTATCAAGAATAAATGTTGACAAAAATGTGAAAATGTCAGAACCTTTTTCGGTTGCTATAGAAGTGTAAAATGATTCTACTGCTATGGAAAGAATCTTAGTAAGTTAAAATCGATATATATATATATCACATACTAGTGGATTTTTGTTAAGTCCTCCTCATGCATCTAAAGGATAAAAGCAGTGGTTTGAATGAATAACTCCCATAGGTCCATAGGGAGTGGTACCATAGGAGGTGTGGCCTCGTTTGAGGAAGTGTGTCACTGGGGGTGTGCTTTTAGGTTTCAGAAGCCCCAGCCAGGTCCGTGTCATTGGTTGCCTGCTGATCCAGACATAGAACTCTTAGCTACTTCTCCAGCACTATGTCTACCTGCATGGCACCACACTTTCCACCATGATGACAATGGACTAAACCTCTGAGCCGTAAGTCAGCCCCAATGACATGTTTTCCTTTGTAAGAGTTTGTTCTTGATCTTATTCGTCACAGCTAAGTAATATTTCATTTGTGTATGTGTATCACCTGTTCTTAATCTGTTCTTCAGTTGATAGACATCTTGGTTAATTCCATTTCCTAATTATTGAGAACTGAACCACAGTGAACGTGGATGCGCCAGTGTCTCTGTGGTACACTATAAAGTCCTTTCCACCCAGGAGTTACATAGCTGGGTCAGATGGAGTTCGGCATCTTGGTGTTTTTGTGTTTTGTCTTTTGTCTTTTTAGAAATCTCCAGAGTGATTTCCAAGTGGCTGCAGTAGTTACTAGTTTACATCCCCGCTAACACTGTGTAAGGATTCCCCTTTTCCCCATCCCCACCAGCATTTGTTGTTATTTGTATCCCCAATCTTGGCCACTCTGACTGCCATGAGATTAAATTGTCAAGCCATTTGAATCTTCACATTCCCTATAGCTATGGATGTTGAGCACTTTTAAAGGTATTTCCTAGCCATTTGTATTTCTTGTTTTGAAAACTTTCAGTTCAATTCCATAACCCATTTTAATTAAGTTGTTTGCTTTCTTGAAGTTTAGGTTGTAATGCTCCTTGAATATGCGTGACACTGATTCTCCGTCAGATGTACAGCTGGCCAAGGTTCTCTCCTGCTTTGTGGCTACCTCTTCACTCCATTGACAGTTTCCTTTGCTCTGCAGAAGCTTTTGTACTTTCACGAGACCCCATTTGTGACCCATTTGTCCTGCTTCCTGTGCCATGGGAGACCAATTCAGAATACCTACCCTCATATATTGAAGCATCTCTCCACTTTATCCTCTGGCAGCTTCAGGGTATCAGGTCTTACGTTGAGGTGTTTGACCCACTGGGATTGAGTCTTGTACAGGATGAGAGAAAAAAGGGGTCCAGTGTAATTTTTCTGCATGTTGAAATCCAGTTTCCCTAGTTTTATTTGTTGAAGATAGTAGCTTTTCTCCAACATGTGGTTTTTGCATCTTTTTAAAAAATTAGGTAGTTTTATTTATGTGGAATAAGATGTGGGTCCTCTATTCTATTCCACAGATCTATGTGTCTGTTTTTTGTTTGTTGTTTGTTGTGTGTGTGTGTGTCATGTTGTTTTTAATGCTATTTTCTGTAGTATAATTTGAAATAAGAGTAGGGTGATTCCTCCAACAGCACTCCCTTTATTTGCGATTGATTTGATTATCTTTGTTTTTTTGTGCTGTCATATAAATTATAAGATTGCTTTTCTATGTTTGTGAAGAATAGCCCTAGACTTTTGGCTAGGATTATATTGATTCTTCAAATTGGTTTTGGTAAGATGGCCATCATCACAACATTAATTCTACTACTTAATGAGCCATTTTCTAGAATCTTCAATTTCTTTCTTTAGTGTCGTAAAGTTCTCATGGTAGAGGTCTTTCATTTTCTTGATCATGTTTATCCGTGAGTTATTTTTGTTTGACTTTTGGATGGTGTAAGAAATGAGATTATTTCCCTGATATATTTTTTAAATGTATTTATCATTGGCACATAGAAGTCACTGATTTGTGTGTGTTAATTTTGAAAAAACTAAAGAGGGGGAGCTATTGCTGTAGAGTATGGATAGACATACCCTGCATGAGTGAGCAACGCTGCTCCCAGAGGACATGGAATATTAATGAAAATCTCAGTGCCAGGCACAGGTTACCTCCCTGTGGGTTAGAAGCACCCAAACAATACGCGATTTTGCCATTGTTTTAGGCTGCAGATGAGAACTGGATGGTAAGACCCTATTGCTGAGGACACAACTCTCTCTGGAATAAGTACAGACAGAAACCAATTTTGAATTAACCAGAAAATATTCACCCTGCTTACTACTATACATAATTCCATAAGATGCTGTGCAGGTTGCTGGGGGAGAAAAGTCATCATTGTTCTCACCCTGCTCTGGGCCATTCATCTACAATACCAACCTGCTGCCAAGATGTATATGAGACATGCTCTCTAGCAGGGATTTTGTACCTGGTACTATAAACATGGTCAAAAGCCCATGACTGGGCAGATCATGGGCCCAGGGAACCTACCGTTGTTTTGTTAAATGACCATGCTGTGACACCACCTTCTTTGTGTTAATATATGTTTATTTGTGCTGTCTCAATTTTGATCAGAGAAGCTTTCTTTTGCAGGTAGTAGTGGTTAATACAGACAGTCATAAGTAGCCAAAATGCTGATTATATGTAACTCTGCGCACTCAGTTATGGATGGATCATTGATATCAACCTCCTACCATCCACAGCTCTAGGAACTTTACAGAAGAAGAAAGAAAGGAAGCAGAAGCAGATGGAGAGAGTTATGAAATGTATCAAGTCCAAGCAGTCTCAGCTGCCTGCAGAAGACCTGGACATGAGCAAGCCAGTGGGGGAGGGACTCTAGGATTCTAGTCATAGCAGAGGAGCTGTCGGCAGTCCAGAGCTACTGTGGGAAGGATTGTCACTCTTCTTTGAATATAGGGTCACTGATAGAGTGTTTGTTCCCTAGTAAGCGACTGTACACACACACACACACACACACACACACACACACACACACACACACACAAACTCATATAGGCACTTACTGGACTCGGGGGGGTACTAATAAAAAAATTAAGAGAGGACACAAAGTTGGGAAAGAAATAAAGAAATGGTATGGTCTGGGGAAGTTGTAGGGAGGTAGTGGTGGATCTATCTATACAGTCAAAGTGCACTGTATGAATATATGAAACTTTCAAAGAACAAAAAAAACATTGTTTTTAAACATTAAAAACAGAATATCACATGTTTTTAGCCTGCATTTCTACATCTAAGAGAAATGAAGGCATTTGTTTGTACAGAAATTTCTACATGGGTGTTTATAACCGTGGTTATTCATCACAGCCCAGAGGCAAGAAGATCAAATGCTTATGCCCATCCCCAGATGAGCAGATTCGTACATTTAGTTACATACGTAAAGTGAAATATTATCCAACCATAAAAGGGCAAGCCTTGGAAATATTCTAAGTGAAAGACAAACATAAGTCACATAATGCATGAATTTTTAAATAAAACATCTATAATAGAGATGTTGTCAAGGCAGAAAGACACATCGTGTTTGCAAAGGGAAGAGGAAGAAGGCATGTGGAATTTCTCTGAGTCCATAAAGAATTCACACTAAAGCACACAAGGGTTGTACAATATGATTACTGTGACAAATGATATTGGATTCTACATTTTAATATGTTTAGCATTACATGAGTTCCACCTCTGCTAAAACAGGATAAAAACAACACTGTCAGACATGTATTCCTGGTGAGAAATGCATAATAAAACAATGTATATGTACAGGTACTCAGGCTTACAGTATGATGAAATGCCTGTCACGTTTGAACACAGCAACATAAAGGACATGGACAACAATTAAACAGCTTAGGTTGTAAGTAAAGAGAGCAGGCAGCAACAGAAATCTCCAGGAAGAACTGGAGCAAACCGTCCACAGTGAAGGAAAGATCAGTCTACCTTCTGCAGACACAATCTCAATTTATTATAGATCCTATATGATACATACAGAGCTGCTAGAAGGCGTTTGGACTGGGTAACATGTATATATCTGGGTTTAATTTGAGCTACCCTACAGAGGAGATGCTTCTCTAAAAACCTATGGGTTACCAAATAAAAAACCATATGTACATATGTATGCATGTATGAATATATTTAAAGATCACAAAATTGGAGGTGTAGGGAGGAGGCTAAATCTGGAAGGAGTTAGTTAGGAAGAAAGGAGAGTAAATATGACCAAAATACAATGTATAAAATTCACAAAAATATTAATAAAAATATTTTAAATGAAAAATAAAAAGCTCAAGTACCAGGTAAGATCAGGGTTGTCGAGACATGATAGGCTGCTGCTGTTACTCTTAGTTGTCCCCCAGAACTTGATATTAAGACCTTATTGATGAAGATGCCACAACTCTGGTCACAGTCCTGGAAGGGTGCTGTGCAATTTATTGGGAGAAGAAAAGGCCATCAACAATTTTACTCAGTTGTGAACACTTGGAGTTACGACAACAGCTGTGCCATAAGAAGTGTTGATGGGTGCAATAGAGGCACAAATACTATGGCATCAACCAACTACCTTCGGATTGGATTTAAGGCTTGCTCTAGAGAGGAGATACCTGCCTGATATTACACATCTGGCCAAGAACCCATGGTTGGGGGGTTCACAGACTCCATGTATAAACATAACACTATTACTTTTTAGATGGGACTTTGTAGTGATCTGATATTTCTATACTGCTAGGTTAGGATCGTTCTCACATAGGAGAAGTTTCTTTGTGCAGTACACAGCAGCTAATGCAGAAACTCACAAAGTGCAGAGAACATGGATGTGTGGAGCACTCAGTCAGAAGTGGGACACTTGTATCACACCCGCTTCCTCCAAAGCTCAGGATTGTTTTGGAAGAAGGAGCAGAAGAATTATGAGGGCGAGGGGTTGGGGAGGACTGGAGGGAAACAATGTCTTCTGGATATGACAAGACCAGTGTACTCACAAACCCACAGCTCCAGTGCTCGTCTGCATAAGACCTGTACAAGAGCAAGCCACTCAGTATTCCAGCACAGAGAGGGAGGCTGTCCTGAGTCCCCACCCCTCAATGAGGAACTATTGATGGTTGATGGCTTCTGGGAAGAGAGGAGTCCACTTTGAATAAGAGTGTGGCTCTTAGTATGTTAAACAAACAGGCAGGGTATGGTTCCTCACCCAAGCTATATAGGCAGTATAAACTGGACTTACTATTTGTTATTTAAAAAAAAAAAGAGGAAGAAGATTTAAAGTTGAGAGGGAATGGAGAATGGAGCGTGGAAATAAACCCAGCAAGAACTGGAGGTAGGAGTGACAGTAAATATAATTTAAAACACATTGTATTTATGTATGACATTCTCAAAAAATTAATGAAAACGTATTTTAATTTTTAAAATCAAAGACAAGAAAATGCTGTACTATTATATATCTATCCCTTGTAATGGAAGACAGTAAAAGAGGGATAAAATCTATGAGCAACATTTGAAGCATGGAAAGCCAAAAGCAAAGTGGCAGAAGTAAATTGAACCTTAATTACAAATAATTACCCAATCCAGTCAAAAGGCAGGGATTATCAGACCGTATTAAAACATGAAACAAGACCCAAGTATATGCCGCATAAAGGAAACACACTTTAGATCCAAAGATACAAATAGGCTGAAAGCAATAGGAAGGGAAAGATAAACCATGCAAACAGCAGCTCTGAGCAAGCTGCATTAATATCAGACAAAGGGGACTTTGAAATAAGAGCTAGAAAAGGGAAGACCACCCAGGAAGAAGACAGGGGTAGCTAGGAACAGAAAGTTTGGGGTGAGACTCTGGGAATTCTCAAATTAAGAAGCAGGACAAAGAGGAAAGATTGTTGTGAAAGAAAACCCATACTATGGCCTTTCTCTAGGCCATGGTCTAAAGTGCACACCTTAGAAGCCTTCAGCCCCTGCTTGCGCACTGACCCCGTGTCTGACAAATGAGGGAACGATAGACATGAATAGTGACTTTCCAGGCAGAGGGTAACAAAGCAGGGCTGAACCTAAAACCTACTATTTTCTTTCTCTGTGTCTTTCTGTTCTACCCTCCCTTTATTCCCTACCCCCTCCTCAGACCCCTTCTTCTCTCATGCTCATTGGGGTTTGAATTAGTCAGGGTTCCCTAGAGGTACAGAACTTACAGAAAGAATCTCTGTTTATAGAGAAAGGGGTTTTATTAGAACAGCTTACAGGCTGTGGCCCCACTGGGTCAACAATGGCTGCCTATGAAGGCAATGCCTAAGAATCCAGTGGCTGTTCAGTCCACAGGCTGGCTGTCTCCGCTGGTCTTCAGCAGACATTGGAATTCCAAAGAAGTAGACTCTAAGCCACTGCAGGAATGGGCTTGCTACAGAGATAGAGCAAGCAGGCAAAGAGCAGCACCTTTTTTCTTTCATGTCCTTATATAGACTTCCAGCCGAAGGCTTGGCCCAGATTGGAGGGGTCTCTTCCCACCTTAAAGATCCAGATTAGAATTGGATCATTCCACTTTAAATTCAGGGGGAAAAATCCCTCACAGATGTTCCCCATGTAGAGGCTTTAGTTAATTCCACATGGAGTCAAGTTGACAACCAAGAACAGCCATCACAGTCTATATAACTACTTTTGGAACCTCAAGATTGTAGATGTGCAGCCTGCTGGGATTTTTGGAGAACACCATCAAGATTTCAAGTTTATGGAAGGAATTCAAGCTGTCCTTGAACTACTGTTCCTTCGGGAATGACTGGCTGGCTCCCTGGGGTTTAGATTTGAAAAGTCACACTCCTAAGAAGACGTGACTGATGCGTGAGGAACACGCCCTACTTCTGTGAGTCCATGCATTGGCTTGAAGAATATAGTCATCCTATCAGGGACCTTGAAGGCCCGGGGAGACCCGAAGGGACCCATCAGAAGTAATGCCCCTGCAGCAAGAACTTCATCCACAGGTAGAAAGAGGCAATTAGGGAGAGTCTAGAGATGCTACCATGTTGTGGCTTTGATGCCATTGCAAATATCCCAATGACTCCAGATGTTTGAACCCACTTAGGTCTACAAGAAAGCAAATGCATGGCCACTCTTACCATGGAAGTGTCAATGATTCCTTATTGCCTGGACGTTTCAATTGTTTGTTGGCATTGACGCATGATGTCTATGCCCTTGGGTGGCTTTTATTTGGGAAAACCATCAACAGGCAGATCCTCCCATTCTCAGAGGTCCATGAGAATTCAGTAGAGATAAGCCGAGTTTATGGTTTATGTCCTTCAGAGTAGTGTCCCTGCTTCCTCACTGGCATTATCTGCAAGAATCAGATCCCAGGGCGAGTCCTAATCAACCACAGTAGAATCAAATTCCTCTCCTTAAGGAGGAGGGGGAAGAGGAGGAAGGAATAAAAGGGCTGTTGTATACAGAATCGTATTTAGTAATGGTAAATAGTAATTGTTTAGAATAGTACATCACTATCACAATAAATACAAATGGAGCCCGCCAGCTCCTCTTGGAACATAAGCAGTGATGAGGGCAAAGATTAGGTAGTTTGGAAAACCATAGAGCCCTGACGTGGATTATAGCCGAAGGTCTCAGACAACTTGCAATTGCATTCATAAAGAATGAATTTGACATGGGACAGTGTAAGGCGATTTATTGGTTCCTTCCCACTGTTATATGAGCATGGGAGGGTGAGCCAAACATTTCGTTATTTATAAACTCCAGCATATTAAGCTATTGCTCTGGGCTCGAGTTTCATTTCACACATCTCATTTCCTCTTCAATTCTAGGCATCTGGGCACAGTAAGAATTCTGATACTCAGTGGAAGGTGACCCTGAGGGGTGTTGGCAGCTTTCCTTATTACTGTCAATAGAAGAAAGAAATTATCGATGCATACGTTCCGCTTTTCTGCTGATGCCTATAGAGAGCTCTCAGATAGCTCGGGGCTCATGAAAGAGATGGAATCACTATTGACAATGCTCCCTGTAGGACATTATAAGTGAACCAAATTGGACTACTCAAGTGCATGGAGAGACGTATGGGTTCGCATGTTTATTTGAGTGCGTATATATGTATAGGCGCCTGCACGTGTGTGGAAGCCAGAATTTCAACCACAGGTATAAGTCTTCAGAAGGCATTCTCCTTGGTTTTTGAGACAGAACTCGCACTTGAATCTGTGGTTCACCTATTAAATTAGACCGGGTGGTCAGCCAGCCCCAGGATCCAGCTGTCTCTACCTACTCAGCACTAGAATTATAAATGCATGCCATCATTCCTGACTTCTTTTATGTGGGTCCTGGGAATCGAACTTAGGCCCTCATGCTTCTTCTGCAAATACGTTACCAATTGAACCACCTCCCTACTCCTTAATCCTCTCTCAGTTTGGTGTTCATGATGTGGAAAGTAAGGGGAATCATGACTTCTTAGGAGCAATTGTAACGTGGAGGGAGCATGGAGGGAAAAGAAAACCCTAATAACTCTCATTTGCTATAATTCATCACATCTTTAAATGTTTAAAAAAATCTTTAGTGTTTTCTTAATTAAACATGGATGTTGCTATTAAGAAAGAGAAAATAGACTCGTGGACATTCATAGTCAACTTTTATCAACAAAAGTGTTTAGTTCTGTGTACGCAACTTATTAATATTAAAGTATAATGTCCATTCTTATTTCTGAAGACTATGAACCAGGTAAGTGTAACACATGTCTCTAAATACAAATGAAAGCCAACAGTGCTGAATATAGAAAACACTCTTAAAACACAACTTGTTTTTACTAGATCCTAACCTTTTCTTGAGATTTTTATTTCATTGTAAAGATTTTATTCCTTAGGAACTTCATTCACAATACAGTAAGCAAAGAGTCATTAATAAGAGTCCTGTATCATTATAATCTGCTGGACTCTATGCTGACGCTTTATACGTGGTGCTTCTCAACCAGAGCAGCATTATCTAAAGCTGCTCACATCGATATAGTGGTATATTAGTTGTGTTTTAATAAATAAATCTTGTCTGAAGATCAGAGGGCAAAACAGCCACACTAGTCAGCCACATAGGCCAAGGAGTCATGGCAAACACCTCTAATCCCAGGACTCAGGAGACAGAGGCAGACGAATCTCTGTGAGTTTAAGGCCACCCTGGGTTACCAAAGATCAGTCAAGAAACAGATCCGGGTGGTGGTGGTTCACACTTTTAACCCCAGCACTAGAGACATGGGGAGAGGAGTGACATGACTGGGCAGAAAGAGGAGGACAAAGGAGAAGAGACAGGAACTCACTGCGGTGTGGAGTCTGAGGATTTGTGGAGACAGGATTTCGCCTATTCAGTATGAAGATCTGGTAGAGGTAAAAGGTCTCTCTAGTGCTTGACTGCTTTGCTTTTCTGATCTTCAGCTTAAACCCCAACATGTCTCTGGGTTTTTATTATTCTTGCCATACATCAATGTACCAATGGGCCTGTGCCACATCATTTTTAAGTCTGCCAAATCCAAGAAAGCACTGATTTATACCCATTGAACAAAAATATTGCCTGTCTAGAGGGATAACTAGAATAGCAGAAGAAATCAGCTTCCCAAATGCTTTTCCCACCACTATCTAGTTATTCTCTCCTGCAATATTCTAACAGATAAACCCCTATGTGGCTACTTAAAGAAGGAAGCAGGGGCTATATGTGTGAAGAGATAGTTTCCAGAAAGGGCTCTGTCAGGAACCATCACTGCCCAAGTCAGGTTGGCATGAGCACTAAGTGCCATTCAGTGGTTTGTCTCTGTGGACAGCCATTTTCTCCTCGGCACCAAAGATCCAATCAATGATGCTTCTTAAGCTGTCCAGGAATCCCAAGCTGGATTGACAGGAATAAGTTCCTTGTCTTCTCATTCTGTCAAACAGAATAGCTGTAGGCTTCCTACAAGGAGGCAACGTCAGGAAATAACACAGTAGTGTCAGATAGTCCAGGTTTGGAGGTCCTCCTCAGGATCTCAGAATTATCTCTTCTAAACTGAATGAACATAAGTCACTGGTACCCATCTCATCTTGGAACAAGGACTCCTTTGAGAATCTGCAGAAGGAGTGCTGGAGCTTCTCTTTCCTGAAAAATACACAAAAATAAAAACTTCCCTAAAACCTATTCATAAAACCAGCTCAGGTGAGGGGAAACAGGCCCAAGAACCCCAGGTTGCCTACCCAAGTTCCTGTAAGTCTGAATTTGCTCCTCTTCATATTATTCATTGCTACCTTTTACAAGGGCTGGATTACACTCGGGGGTCGCACAGCAACCCGAGGAAATCACATTCAGGTTCCGTGTGGTCTAGCTTTCTTCACCCCAGAACCATGTTTGTCAAATGTATCTATACATCAGGTGCTATGCCAGCTCATTCTTCCCTTCTCTGTCCCTGACCTCAAACCAAAGCATCAAATCAGAAATCCTACCTAATGGGTTTCACTGCTGGCAAAGTCCCACAGAATACTATTCTGCTGGTGCTTTCTGTGAAGTGAAAGCCTTCCAAATGGTCCTAGCTCTACCCAGAAGACGCAGTACTTTTCCGGTACTTTTCCGATCTAATCTGATTCCCTTCTCAGCAATGGAAGTCCGTGCTTACACACTACATTTGTGTGCACTTTCATCTCGTCAGAGGTGTCATCTCCACGTGACTCTCCTCACGACAGACATTTCTACTCCATGCTATTTCTAAGTCAGTGCAGCTGGGCAGGGGAGATTGACAGGTGGGTAGTAGTAAGGCTTCTCATTACGAGCATGAGAACCTGAGTCCAAATCCCTGACGCTCACATAGAAAGTGGGGTGTGATTACATATGTCCATAACCACAGCCCTGGGGGTGACCAATGACAAGAGGATTGCTGGGGTTTGCTGGCCACTAGCCCTGCTCCAGGTTTGCAGAGAGACCCTGTCTCAAAGGAGGAAGTCTGTCTCAAACTGATGGACACATGGAGGCCTCTGTGCTCTGCACATATGCAGTGTCCTGTGTACCAGTGCATGTGTGCACATGCACACACACACACACACACACCAGACACACACCATACAAACACACACAATGTAAAACTAAAAAAAAAAATATCAGTATTGCTGCTTAATCAAATGTTTCCCCTTCAGAAATATAGTTTGATTCATTTTTCAAAGCAGCAATGACTTCTCCCTGGATCCTCTTTTGATTGCCCACCTAAAAATTTCCAGCCACTTTTCTTCTTCCCAATTCTTATAGCTCCTGCCCATGTGTGTGTGGGGAGGGGGTAGTGGTTGATCCTGTTCGTCTCTTCCTTCATCCACCACTTAGTGCCACCAAGCAGGTTTATGGCTCGCTATTGACTCTACCTCACCTCTTGATGAGTCAGTTTAAATGAAGACTGGTTTAAAAAATAGAAAAGAAGAAAGAAAGAAAGAAAGAAAGAAAGAAAGAAAGAAAGAAAGAAAGAAAAAAAGGGTCATTCTTCAAATGAGCTCAAACTATCAGACGTTTTAGTCATCGACTACTAAGGGCTGTCCCCATACTGGCTGAAAACATGGAGTCTGCCTTGAATATGGAGCATTAGCTGAGAATGTTCCTCTGGCTTCTATTTTCTTTCACTGTCATTTTTTATTATTAAGACCAATTACCCACACTACAGGTTGCCTTTGGGAGTAATAGGGTGAATATCACTCAGGCCAAACCAACCAGCCTCTTTCTGTAAACGAACTTTGTACAAAAGGAGTCTAACAAGGAGTAGCTTCCATTTCACTGCATGGCCCTAAATGCCTCCTGGTTGTAATTAAGTACTTCAAAGTCTTCCAAACACCCTTTTAGAAATGACTGCCCCAAATACAAAATGATGTCCAATCAGATGTAAATCATCCCGCAGCAGGGAGGGAGATGCTTGGGCAGCAGTCATCAGCCTTGGACTAATCAGAAAGCCTGGTCCCCTGATGAGGATTTTCGTTTCCTCGTTTGTCATTCTAACCACTGAGGTCTCAAGTGGCCAATTTGCTCCCTATTGGTAATCAGCTAGTTATTTTTACTCTCGTTCCTCCCTCTGGGGCTGTCAAACTACTCGGAGCAATTCATCACCCTTTTGGGCCAAACTCTTCTATGACGGGAAGTGACGGAAAAGAGATATTATCCTGCAAAAGATAAAATCGAAGAATAGTTCATCATTCATATTCAGTTTTTAAACAATGATTTCCCCAATGAGGTAAGTAAAATAATGACACAACTGGGTAGATGTGGAAAAAAAATAAATGAAAGAAAGAAAGAAAAGATAGAAAGAAAGAAAGAAAGAAAGATAGAAAGAAAGAAAGAAAGAAAGAAAGAAGGAAAGAAGGAAAGAAGGAAAGAAAGAAAGACCAGCTCCAGGCTAAGCACATTATGCAGTGGAAATGATCTCCGGCTGTGAAGTCTGTAGCTCTGAAATGACGTGTTCTTAGATTGTCTTTACAACTCCCCAAAGAGTGTCATCTTACATTCATTACTTACTTTGCAGGAAGCTGCCCCTATGAAAATTATCAATGCAGAAAGGAGCATACTAAGGCTGCAGGAGACATTAGTGGTTATCCTAAACCACGCTAGCCCGCCCGCCACCTGGGAGGAAGGTAGCCTTTGAAGGTTGTTTGGTCTGAAACAGGACAGTTGCTGTGGTACCGAACATCCCTCCTTCCATCTGCCCCTGTGGGGACTTCTCACTTACAGGATCCCACTTTGGACCGCCTCCCTCATTTCCCTCCTTTCCCCCCTAGCAATTGCTGTCTGGCTCTAGCAAAATCATTTCCAAACACGGTAGGTTCCAGGCGTTTCATTTCTCCGAGTTCACCTTGGGGGCCACGCAAAGGTTGGCTTCGCTTCTCTCTGCAACCGAGCCTCTGATGTCAGTACGCTTTCTCATTAGTGGGTGTCTGTGGTGCTGTCCTGTCAGTGTTCCCTCAGCCATCCTGAAGAACCAAATTTCAAGGGCCGACTGGTCCCCACAGTCAGTGGTTTGTACTCCCCAAGTCCAGACTCAGCCTTGAGAGAGATGTTAGTATGACAGAAATCGGCATTTTCTTGGCATTTCTTTTGCCTATAGCCAGCTCTTCATTCCCTGGAAGAAAGCTGAGAGCTGAATAGCCCTTCTAGCTGTTTCCTTAGAGACCGGCTTTGGGCGGCAACATGATCTGAATCTTGAAAGGGTTGTCTTCCTCCACCAGTTTCGCTGTCTTGAACCTCCTCTTGTGTCTTTACACCGTATACATGTTGTCCTGCGTCACTTTTTAGTTGTGCCTATCTCTAACGAGAATGCAAGGAGACAAGAGAAAGCACATTTACACGCCCGTTTCAAGTGCTCCAGCTTTTCGTCTGCTAATTCCCTCCGAGCAGGGCTATTTGCACACAGGGTGATGTCACCCAACAGCTGTCTTGGACTGAAAACTGAAATACTTGCGGATTTCCAGTCTTTTGTCTTACCTACCCAACGATCTGTCTCCTTTCCAAAACACTAGAGAAATAAAAGAATGCTTGGCTCCCTTGCCCGAGAATTGAATCTTATGGCTTTAAAGAAACTGTTTCACAATTTACTCAGCTAATGCTTTAGTGTAATTGTCTAATTTAGTTTGTAATTGTCAAATTTGATTCTAAATTTGCTTTCAAGAATCATTAATTGTAATGTGTTATGGAAATGAGCTTTAATATTTAGTGGAAAAATACATTTTTATACAAGTCTATTTTCCAATTTGCAGTTTGGGGAGAGGAAGTGTGTGTGTGTGTGTGTGTGTGTGTGTGTGTGTGTGTGTGTGTTTGCATGTGTTTGTGTGCACGTGTATTAAAGAGTGTGCACTAGGGTGGGAGAGATTATAATTTATCTGCCCAGTGTCTCCAGGTTTACCTAAATATACTACACCTTTATATCTGGTGTAGTTTAGGCTTATAAATCCCTTAGATATGATAAATGGAACTTTCTGTGTCCAATTTTATGCAAAAATTAAGCAGTTTAATTACTTATCTTTTAATGGGTATCCTTATTAGCCATCCTTACCAAATGACATCCTGTTACATACACACATGCGTTATCAGTGACATCTTGATTTCTCCCCCCATCTTGTTCTCCGGCATCATGACGCTGCATCCTCTGCTCCTTGCCCCTGCTGTGGCCATTGCGTTCATTCTCTTTATTCCTCCAAATGTTTGTTTATACAAGACCGAGGCAGTTGCCAGTGACTGCTTCTCCAGACAGCCATGGATCACCTGGAGGCCATGCGGACCTTGCTTGTGGTGCAGCACCACGTTCTTAGAAACTCTATCTGTTTAGCCAGCACCCAGACTGAGGGAAAGAATTCCGAAACTGGAGGGCACTTGACATAATCATTATAAACAAAACAGTAGCTCATATTTTGTTGTCTCCCTCTTTCCTCTTCCCCTTTTACTCATTATCTTTTATAAATGTTTAAAAAAAGTTATTGGCTGGTGAAAGATTCAGAAAGAACCATCCAAACCAAATGAAATTAAACAACACAACCGTCCTTTGTCTCAGATCAGTTGGAAAGAACTCACTTTGATAACCTAAAACCCTATCAGATTTTGCCCCTGTCTATTCTGGGTTGCTTAGGGAGCCTTCTAAGGCTCTGTCCTTTTCAGGGGACCCAGCTCTCCCAAAGAGTCAGGAGCACACCCCTCCAGCATGCTTCATTACAAGAGGCTGCTACGCCTTCTACAAAGCCATTTATTTGGGTTTAAATGAAGCTACAACAATATGTCTCTTCAGGGACTTAAAGTCTCTTGCTTTCCCTTAGGGCCCTTGCCTTGAAAATGTCAGTGTGGCCCAGAAATGATGAGGGAAAGGCTCCCTGGCTGAAGGCCAACCTCTGGTACAATGATTACATCATGAGGTACGCCATAGGAATTATTTCCCTGGTTCCTGTATAGAAGCTGACACACAGGACTGTGCTTTTCCTCCTTCATGTTAAGACCATCTGCAGATGTCAAATTTTCCTGTCCTGAATGGGTACAAGCTGTGATATTGCCATTCAAGGACTTCCAGTAGCAGCAAAAGGAAAATTACGAACCAACTCTCCTCGGAGAGGAAGTGCCTATTCAAACAGCCAGTGTCGGCCGTGAGCACAGGCAACGACTACCTCCTTCCTTCCAGGAATGGCCGGGTCTCCAGCACTGCTGCCTCTCCAATCACCGGCTGGTAATATTGGCACTGAGGGAGGATGCTTGACAAAAGCAGTATTTGGCATAGTCTCACGTATCCCAGAAGCACTCAGGGAAAGAACTGTCTACGTGCATTTTTTTCCAAAGACAGACTCGCGCTCATTCATTGATTCTGTTAAAGTTATAACAAATGCTTTTTTTTTTTTTTTAAAAAAAAGGGACAGGCACAGCTTGGAAGTCTTCTACACAGTCTAATGACAAATGTCTCCAGGATTGCCCTCTGCCTATTCTCACTACTGGACTGGGGTGTGGCCGGGGAAGAAGAAGGGCCCTTGCTGGGTCAGCTCATGTCCTTCTCTCATTTTCAGCCTCAGGCTGGAGAGAGAGCCACGGTGCGACCACTTGGTCCACCTTTTCATTGTCTCCCAGGAACCTCACTGTCTAAGTTCCGGTGCCTGCTTTTTGACCAGGTCTCATTTGGGATAAAATAACTGGAGGTTTCCAGAAGGGAGTCCCTCCTTACATGCCTTTCCCTTCACCTTTCCCACACTCCTTGTTTTGGGGGTCAACACAAAACACGCCTTTTAAAAAATGATTTGTTTATTTTTATCTTGTGTGCTTTGGCGTTTTGCCTACATGTATGTCTGTTTGAGGGTGTCAAATCATTTAAAGCTGGATTACAGGCAGTTGTGAGCTGCCACGTGGGTGGTGGGAATTGAACCTGTGTTCTCTGGAGAAATAGCGGTGCTTCCAACCTCTGAGCCTTATCTCCATGCCCAAGACAAGACACTCATAATTGTGGGGGTGGGGCTGCCTTCCTACCAATGGCTCTGCCTGGGTATCACTTGAGAAATACTGGGCAGATGAATTCTCACCACTAATAACTCCAAAGTAGGCCCTCAAAGTGGAATCCCTTCTGTGACAACAGTGACAAAGGTTCACTGTGGTCTTCACAGGAATCTCTTCTTAAAACGCCCTGCCTGATGAGGATTGTGCATTATTCTTGTAGTTGTGAAAAGACACCCAACAAACACCTTAAGGGAGAAAGGCTTTGTTTTGTCACAGAGTTTGAGCGCACAGAGAGTTCATCATGGGGGTTATGATGGCGGGAGCTCAGTGTATCCACAGTCAGGAAGCAGGGAGAGATGAAGGCTGCTTCTCAGTCACCGTCTCCTTTTGATGGGTGTCTCTTTCCACAGTCTTAACCTAATGCAGAAGCTTGATCACAGACATGTCCAGACATTTACCTCCTCTGATTCCAGACACTGCCAAACTGTCACTACTCACCGTCCCAGGTGGCATTTAAATCATTGGTACTAACATCGTTACTTGATCCCTTCATACAGTTCACCCTCATGTTTGGGGCCTTAGCTAAAATCTGATACTGTGCTCTGGACCAGTGGACAGCTTTGAAGAGGGCACACATTGTCCCTTGCCTACAGAGCCCCATTTGCTAGGACACAGAATATAAGGCCAGCAGATATATCAGAGTGAGATATGTGTAAGAGACTTGCCAAGAGGGACTTCTAAGGACTGGGGCTGGGACCTTGACTAAGCAACCTGGGTCACCTCTCTGTCATCAGATTCTTCCCTGTGTGCTGCTCCTAATGAGCATGGTACCTCCTGGCAGGCGTTGGGGTGTGCAAAGGCCTCATTATCATGTCTCCCCTGGGATCCCAGCTGTACTAGCACACCCTAAGGTGACTTCCTTCTAATGAAGCTCACCTTCCACCTTGGAGTAAACATCAATCCAAAGTAAGACAGGGCTAAAAAGGAAGGGGAATAGGTAGAGACAAGAAGAGAATCAACAATAGAGACCAAGAAAAAAAAAAAAGATATGTATGAACGGGAAGTGGGGTGGGCCAGAGGGAGGGAGAGAGAGAACGTGATCATGCCGAACTTGCAAGTAATCTTACTGACATTCTTCCTTGTCTGGGAGCACACATATACAGAGCTTGACTCAGGACACCTGGACATGAGTCACACGCCACACTTCCATCACAAACGAACTCGGGCTTTTAGGAAATATTGTCTCTGTATCCTCATTTGCAAAATAGGAGTTGTAAAGATTCAGTCACACAAGCTGGGCTCTTTCGGCACTGGAATAAGATGAGCAAGTTGATGCCCATTAGCAGTGCGTTCAGTGTGCAGAAACGCTTTAAAAGCCTCCTGCTCATTGCTCTTTGGGTAAACGAGCGTATGCACCATGAATGTGAAGAACTGCTCTCTGCCTTGGAGTTGCTGGACTTAAAAGGCAAACCAAGGCTGTGAAACTTTGTGCTACCCAGAAAGAGGGAACGTGGGCTCTTTTCTCTACAATATTTCCTTTCTCATCATCTCCAGTGTGTCCATGGTGTTCCTAATGTCTCAGCGCTCTCATACATCAATCATTTCCCATCTGTGCTCATCTATCTTGATGAGCTTGCTATCTAGTGACCACATCCAAGCTTGCGGGAGTCCACTTGCCAGTTCTTTGGCATGTGTCCATGAATGTTCTCATGAGGCTGTAGGCAGGCAAAGTCCTCCTACATTGTATGGCTCTGCAAGTCCATGGGGAAGAATTGCAGTACAAGGAGCTGAGGCCAGACTTAGGGGAGACCATTTGTGAAAGCCATACTTGCCAAGTCAAAAGCTATCGAGTTTGTGAACAGTTGGTTCTTCATGAGCACCTAGAAAGATGATAAGCTAACTTCTTACCTTCGGTGCCTGGGAGTCTACTGTTCATTAGCAGAAGAGAATTTGTCATGGGGAACTGAGAGCAACAAACTTTGAGAAAACGTTCTAGTTTGGTGGTACTACCGAATGGTGGTTGGAGCACAAAGACTCCACAGTCATCAATGGGCCCGGCTACTGATGGCTTTATAATGTGTTGATCTTATTGGGAATGGGAGAAATTTAGAAGGTGGAGTTGGCTTGGACGAAGCAAATTACTGGAGCATGTTCTTGGGGCTACGTCACCATCCATGAGGTGACAACTGTACTCTTTCACTGTGACATTCCATCTTACCACAGGCCCAGAAACATTGGAACGAACTGAATATGGTCTGTAACATCTTAAACTGTAAGCCAAAATACATCTTCCCTCCTTTTCAGAGGCTCTTTGGTGTTGCTCTTGGGAACTGCTTCTCCACACTAGCTGTCTGTAAACAGAGACTGCGCCTTTGTTTCCTGGCCATCCAGACATGAATAATCACATAAAGCTATATTAATTACAACACTGTTGGACCAGTGGCTCCAGCATATTCCTAACTATCTCTTACATCTTATATCAACTCATTTCTATTAACTTATGTATTGCCATGAGGCTGTAGCATTACCTCATTTTCTAAATGTCTTGCTTTCTTGGTGGCTGGCTGGCTTCTTTCTCCTTCGGTAGCTACATGGCTTCTATCTGATTCCTCTCTCTCTCTCTCTCTCTCTCTCTCTCTCTCTCTCTCTCTTCATATATATATTTGGATTTTTCTTCTTGGATTTACTCTGCTAAGCCATTGGCCAAAACAACTCTATTCATCAACTAATAAACACAACATATATACAGAAGGACATCCCACATCAGTTGTCTGCCTCAAAAAGAACAAAACCATTAGCACCATACTGCAAAAGGGCATGCTCAAGAGGACTGAACAGGGAGAAAAGCAAGCAACCACCCAGATTCAGGCCACCTGGTCTCTCAAGGAGTGAAACAAGGTAGACCACTCAAGTCAGGACTGACTGTGCCCAGTTCTTCCTTGCTTTTGATTCCTCATCTATCCAGGACAGAAGAAGGAACAAGGAAGGGCAAGGTGCTAGAAGGCAGGAGGTTGGCAGGGAAAAGGGGCAGCCAGATAGGAGGAAAGGTAGTTCGGTTGTAGGAAGGGCAGGAGAGTGGCTGTCCGAAGAACAGAGAGGAGTTGGACCTGAGTTTACAGCCCAGCCACACATCACTTATTAACTGAATAATCTTGATCAGTCTCTGTTATTCTTGTTGAGACTCAACGTCCTCATCCGAGAAATGGATGCAATTGTTTTTTAGCTACTATAAGAATTCCAAGAGAAACTACTGAGAAAGTACTCAGTCTAGCGCCTAACATATAGTGATGCTTAATATACAGTAGATTTTTTTCATTAATTCATTTGAGAGGACCAATGACCACAGTATAGTTTAGACCTCTTAAAAACTTTCCTTTGTTCCTCAAAGGTGACTTAATCACTGATTCTTGTCTGAACTGTTTTATCTAGATTGTGAGTTTGTGTCAGAGAGTCCATTGCCACAGCTGCCTCCCAACCAAACTCACCAACCTTTGGTGTTGCCTTGTTTCTATCCCAGGGGACCATCTCGTTTGGTGGGTCACATAGTTGACTTAGTTTCATGATGTGCCATTCTGTGTCATACTGGCATTGACCTTTGCCTCTAAAACATTTTTTTTTGCAAGTAGAAAGCAATGTGACAAATAGTAGGTGCTAAGCAATACCTACAAAATATACTAGAGAGGACTCAAGCAGTCACTTAGGTATGGATGCAAGGCTGGTGTTTCCTGGCACTATGAATGTAAAGTTTTGAAAATTCCTGTTGGCCTGCTTTCTCCCCTGTAAGCTACTAAAGATGCTCTTTTTCTCAGGGTAGATTCAGAGCACAGCAGACCAAGCAAACCTGGCAAGAGCAGCCTACCATCTTTCAAAATGAGAAGAGGATCTGGGAGAAAACAGCAAAGAAAAGCTTCCTCCATACTGCAAGAACATCAGTGCAGGCTTTGAGATGCCCAGGGAGACATCAAGATACATATACGGACAAGAACTGCTCCTGCAAATGTCTCCAACTGAGCAAGGCTTGTGTCTGGTATGGTGACCAAGATAAAGAGGCAGAGGACCATTGCCATCTTTCAGGGACATCTGCACTGCATCCATAGGGACATTGTTCCAGGTGACAACATAAGAATGTACCTATGTACCCTTCCCCTGCTTCCGGGAAGTGAAGATAGGCAACATCATTACTGTGGCCCAGTGCAGGGTCTGAGCAAGACTGTGGCCTTCAACATCTTAAAACTACTAAGGCGACCAACACCAAAAACAGTCCCATGAAGTCTGAGACTGAACGGTATCTGACCCCAAATCAAGTTGTTTACCCACTCAAAGAAAGCAAAACAGCAACAGCTACTGGTGGTGACCGTTTACAAGCTCAGAGGGTGGAGTGAGATAATCCCTGGGGAGCACTGGCCAGTGTCTCTGGGGCAGAATCACCACTAGTTGCAGTAGCTGAAATACATGCTGAAGAGTTTCTTGATTTACGAGCTAGAATCTGCAAGAAGACAATAAACCTTCTTCCATCTGTCTGGATCCCTGAGCCTACACAGCCAATCAGGTGGGCTCTGCCTCTCCTCGGCACCTCGTTTTTCACATTCTGCTCCAAAATTGCACACCGTGTGGGTGGCCAGTGGAAAGTTCAGGCACTGTCAGAGGTTTGGCCCACAAGTTGACTAGGGCTGGGATCAGAGCAGTGTGGCTGCTCACAGATCTGTCATGCTCCCATGAGTCTATCTTGTGAGGGAAGTGAGAATCATTGTCACTGGCCTTAAGCACCCGGTAATTCCACATTTTCTCAAACCCAGAACAAGGCTCTCCATGACAGCAGACATCATCATCTGGAAATGTGTGTGTGCTCATGCATGCTTGCATCCCTGAGGCTGGGGATGTGCAAGAGTCACCTAATGGGGAAGGCAGCTGTTGCCTTTTCCTACATCCCTTCCACTCATACGTAAACATTAAGGTAGATTACTGGAATGTATTAAAAATGAAACCTGAAGCCAGCTCAATTCTGGGATGTTTTACTTCTTTTGGGAAGAAGCTTAACCTTTCTAAAAGTAGTTAAAACTAACATTTGTTGATGTGCCAGGTACTTTATATGTATTCATCATTTATCCAGCCATTTGCTTGTTTAACCAGCATTGATTGAATGCCAGCTTTATGCCAGCCATTGTGGATACAGTGTTGAATAGGATGTCTTTGCATCCCATATCATGAAGCTTTGATATTCATGATGTAGGTAGGGAACCTGATATCCTTCTGTAGAAACCAACTCAGTTCCCTGAGACCTAGCCTAGCTACAGATGAGCGTCCGTACATTTAGGAATACATGTAGGCATAAGGCGAAGGCTCACCTGGGAAACTACATGTTCACAAACACAAGGACCAAGTTCAGATTCCCAATAGCCAATATTATGCCTGTAATTCCAGCGCTAGGGAGACAGAAGAATCCATGGGATACCTGGTCACAAAGTCCAGCTGAATCAGTCCAGGCTCAGTTAGTGACCTTATTCCAAAAGATAAGGTAGAAGTCAATAGAAGAAAATACTCAAAATTCACCCCTGACTGTCATGAACATGTTCACATGTGTGCATGGGTGGACAACCATACAGAAAAATATATGCATGCATAAACACACACACACACACACACACACACACACACACACACCCCACAAAGAATTGAGCCTCCATAATTTAACCAACCATTATGCCTCCATTTCTTAAACATTCCAAGACTTTTCAAACAGGGACAAGAAATTTTAAGGGAACAATGATTCCTGAACCCTAACACACTGGATTTCGTGGAGTCCGGATTTAATAGATTCAGTTCTAACTCCAGAACTGGGGTTCTTTCTGGCCTGCTGTAACTGACGTAATTCATAAAAATATATTTTAATATTGCTAAAAAGATCTTTTGCTAAGTCTCTAAAATCTTCAGGGCGGGGGTCTCTGAGGAGGTTCTGGTTCATCAAGTCCAATGGACTGAGAAAGTGAGGACACATCTGTGTGGTTCCATGTGTGATTGGGCACACAACACTGAAGAAAACATTGCCTGGATCTTCCCGCCACTCTGCTCCGGGACTCAGTTACAGCACTTCGTGGTGGAAGAGAATACTACTGTTTGTCTTGGCTCTCCACGTCACTCACAGTCCCAGCACTCTGGACCTTGGGGTCCCCCACTACGTCAGGGCTTCCCAAGCTTATTAAATGACGGTCATATGCCCCAGTCTGGACAACTGTCCCTGAATCCCCAGAGAAAGCGTCCAGGAATAGGCCCTTACTGGAAGTTTCCATTTGACTGAGTCCTAGATGATCTCAAAGGTCCCTTCTGACTTGGAAATCCTCTGCGTCTATGAAATCAGTCAACCCCTGTGGCCGGGAGACATTACAGAACAGTGGAGAACGCAGGCAACATTACAGAAAGCTCAGCTCTGGGGAAGTGGGGCTGGGCACTGACGCATGGCCAAGACCCGCTGCTCCGCTCGGCAGTGTCTTTGTGAAAATAGTAGCTCCCCCCCCCCCCGACTGATTTATGGGACAGTTGGAAAGCAGCTCCCAGAACAGCATGTTCCTCCCCTCGACTATTAACATAAACATGTGCACGGGCCCTCGGCTCCCACTTATCTGTGTACACTAGGCTTAAGGGGCCTTGAAAGCCGCAGGCCAGCTGAAGAAAAACCAGAGAGAGGAAGTGTTGTTAGAGACCCGAGAATGAAAAGGGAAAAGGACAGGAGGTTGCTAAGAGACAATGTCAAGCTGGGCCATGGGATTAACAACCAAAATCAAAGCAAGAACTTAATGGTATATTCTTGCAGTAGGAGCCTTTCCCAAGCACAAAGGGGGAAAGGGTGATTACCCAAGTAATTCCACTCCAAGTCAGGCAGAAAGGGCTCCCTTTCCTTCTTGGATGGATGGAAAGTACAAGCTAAGTGATTAAAAAAAATAATACTAGCTAATCCTATCCTCTAGCTTGAGGTAAAGCGGATGGTGCTCAACTGCAGGCTGATTTGCCGTCTTTACTGTGCTAATGAGCAGCGAGAATTACCAATGCTGAAATTATCTGCAACCTGTTTACTGAGAAAGATCAAACATTTTCCAAGACGTCCTTGGGAAACTATGGTTTACCAAATGACTACGATGATATTCAGAGCCCCGTGGTTTTGTTTCACATAAATCAGTTTATTGGATTTAAGCAACAGTCTTATGAATTGGTTGTTCTCTCCCCACATATGCAGAAGTAAAGGCACCAAGAGTCTCAGCAATTTGTTCAAAATGACTCAGCCACCCGAGAATAAGAAACTGGAGTAGGAGTTTCTAGAAAGTGAATTTGAATCTTGCCCCTATCAACACCTCAAACTCTGACTCAGTTTTCACATGTGAAAAATGGAGACATATCTTCCAGGGTGGCTGAGCTTAAAGATAATATAACACACATGCTATATATCCCCAAAGTAGCTGTAGATAACACATTCCTTCTCAGATCATCACCACCACCACCATTCCCATTATCATCATCTTTGTCTTGCATTTAATGCTTGGAAAGGCAGTTCACAGAGACACGCAGCAATGAATGTGTATCTTCGTTTAATCAAGTGAAAGAGTAGGTTTAGGTACGCAGGAGGCTAAATAAATGATGGACCTCTTTAGAGAAACAGAAAATCTTGCTTTGGGCCAAACCTCTTTATACCCAGTCACCATCTACCACCATGGCATCCTTTTGGGGTTTATGAAGCCAACAGCAAGAGACTTCATGGGATCAGGTTCTGTTTTACAGCAGGTGCTTAGCAGAGCAGGAGGAACTGGTGACTTCTGTCTGACTAGTCACCAGAATCCTTTAGGGGCCTGTTCATACTGTTTCTAAGCCCTGGCCCTGCGTGCCTAAAGCCAAAGATCTATGATGGTTCCTGGGAAACACGGGCTTATGGGAACGTGCAGCCTGCTTCTGAAACCACTGGATTGGACATGGCAGCACAGCTTTAAATCCAGCACTCGGGAAGCAGAGGCAAAGACAAAGACAGAAGCAGGTTGTTCTCTATGAGTTAGAGGCCAGTCCATGTAGTGAGTTCAAGTTCACTGGGGCTACATAATAAAAAAAAAAAACTGTCAGAAAACAAAACCAAAGAAATGAAACAAAGGAATAAACCAAACCTACCAACCCCTGGACGGATTCAAACTTGGGAAGTCTTTCTATTCAATTACCCCTCAAGGCTTCAGAGGAACTGGTGGAATGATTTTTTGACCCAGAGAGACTACTGTGGTCTTCGCTTGTGCAAGTACACAACTTTCAGATGCGAGTGACAACTTTTTTTTCCAGGCTTCGTGCTCAATCCAGTGGCCTGAATTGGCGGAAAAACGGATCTTGAGAAGGGTTTGTGTGGTGGTAATGCACAAGTTTGTATACCAGACAGGCCTGGGTTCAGATCCCAGTGAGGAATTAAAAAGTGGGGGAGGACACACTCTAGCTGGGAAAAAGACAAATATGTGGTATGGGGGCCCACTCTCTAAGACCCTGATATTCACAGTATTTAACGTCACTGCCATCAGCTACATAATGCAAGTGAAAAGCCAGCAGGAGACATAAAATCCTCAGTTATGGTTTAGTAATTGCTTCCAAGACAGCAGGAAATAAAAACGCTCCCAAGTCCTTGTATATTGGCATGTTTCCCTTTGTGGACACGCATGCGCACGGGTGACATTTTCATGACTGGCTTTAAATTAGCCTTGATTTCTCTGGCAAGAAGAGTTCAAGTTTACTGTAAGATATTTCATTGCTTGTCTTAAATTGATAATTTCAAATTTTCTAAATATTTATGCCACTGTCATTATTTAGGAAAATAACCAAAAGTAAAAGGCTAGCTTTCACCACTATTATCGGCCCGGAGTTCTAACATATGTGCTAAAACAGTTCATACCTGAAAATCGAATTCCTAATTAAAATGTCACTGCAATAAGATATGTACTGGAAAAGAATATAAATGCTTGCCTCTTTCTAGCTACATAATCAGAGACAGCATTCACAAACTCTTTAACTATTTTTTTTTCACCTGATTCAAAGATAATTGTATCTGAGTTTGATGGTTTCAAGGAAGGTGAAATGAGAGGGCCAATATGGCAAAAGTGTGGCATATACTAAAGGCTTCAAAAATTGTAGCACTCATCTTTATTTTGGTTCAATTCAGTTTACACTAGGTTATCTGTCTCCTTTGTGGATAAGCACCGGTACCTCCCTGGTTTATGTTCACTCATCTGTGAAATAGGAATAATGATATATATTTACAATGTTGTCAATGTGATATGGGTGATAACTACATGCAAAACACCCAGCATCCTGCATGTTAATCAGTGTTGACTTGTGCTATTTTCGGGAATGATGCGCTATCTTTTTGTTCTTGTTGCTCAAAACTCTTAAGTCTTTCATTTAAAAACGATACCATTCATTTGTTGGTATAAATACATCTCCACCCATTTTGGAGCCCTAGAAATGTAGTAACCCAAAACTATGATGTCACCGCTTTCTTTTCTCAGGAGGGTTTCCCTCTGACGTTGAATGGACCAAGAGTCGAGCGTAAAGAAGCAAGTGTTGCACCTAGCGAGACCCAGGGCCCTTTGGCCTTTGGAACTTTTGTTATCATCTTCCAAAATGTTCTGTCAACCATAATGCTGACTGACACCAGATACAATGCAAGAGACTAAGGGCAGAGAGATAAACTGTGTTGAAGATTTTATGTCGACTTGACAGAAGCTAAAGTCATCTGAGTAGAGAGAAAGTCAATTGAGAAAATACCTCCATATTGTCGGGCTGTAGGCAAGCCTGTAGGGCATTTTCTTAATCAGTGATTGATGGGGGAGGTCTCAGCCATCTGTGGGTGGTACCATCTCTGGGCTGGTGGTCCTGGGTTATATATATATATAAAAGAAGCAGGTTGAGCAAGCAATGGAACGCAAGCCACTACGCAGCACACTCCATAGCCTCTGCACCAGGTACTGCGTCTCTGCTCCTGCTCCTGTCTCTAGGTTCCTGGCCTGTTGGAGTTCCTGTCCTGACATCTATCAATGTTGTTTTTGTCATGGTGTTTCATCACAGAAATGATAAACCAGGACAGTGATAAACTGCTGGTGTTCTCTCTCCCCCATGAACACTCTAGACGAGAGGAAGAGTGCTCATTTATCTGGGGGTGATGAGGATTGAAGAAGACGGTATTTGATAGAGCGATGGGGAGAGAAATAGCTTGCTACAAAGAACACACAGAGCAGAAGCATGGGTGACGACACACAGTCAACTCAAGGTGACGTAAGAACAGTAAGACCAGACAGGGAAGCCTAGGCCAGGACACCAGGCCTCTAGACCCATGGTAGGATGGGTGAAGGACAGCATGGACCACCAAAAGATTCTGAGCAGGGGGCTGTCATGATCAGACCTGAGTTTCAGGAACTCCATCCTGGCTGCTTTGTAGTGAAAAGTGTAAGTATACGGAGCAGAAGAGGGAACTCTCAGCTTCTTATATCTGCCATCATAAGTGCTCCATTCTCTGAAGTGAGTGTAAGAGGCAAGAGTCTAGGAAAGTGTGAACGTCAGTGTGGCTATTCCTTCTCAGGGCATTTAGAGGAAGTAGATATGCCACTAGACATGGCACACAATTTCTGCGGGAGACGGGCTTCACAGCCTGCTCTCCCTACCCTTGAATAACCCTTTCCTCATGAAGGGCTGCTGTACTTCCTTTTAGCAAAAGAGCGTAGCTAAAGTAACAAGAGGAGACTCCACAATTGTGCTGCAGAAGACTGTAGGCATTGCTCCCCTGTCCTTGCTTGCTAATTCTACCCTGATGAAATCCATGCAGAGAGGCCCACATATCAAGGAACAGAGCAGTCCAACTGCCCTCAAAAAACCGAATCCCATCCACAGTCCCTGAGCCTGTGAACAGTTCCAGCCTTAGCTGGGAAAGGCAGAGCCTCCTTGAGCTTGAGAGACATCCCAATACAAATGAGTTAGATAAGCTGTGCCTGGCTTCCCAACCTACAGGAAACGTTAAGCCAGAAATTGTTTTTTTTTAAGCTCCTCAGATGGGACCAGTGTGTTCCACAACCCCTGGCTGGATACTCTCATATGACATCAGACATCAAGAGAAGGCAGAGCATTGAGGAGAGTGGACGACATGTCTTATCACAGGTGGTCAGGAGAGCGGATGCAGCGAAGGATGGTAAGGCGGGAGGAAGCTTTACTTCTGGCAAGTAGACAGGTGCTATGATTCACAACGAAATCATGTGACCATTCTGGGAAGGATTAGGGAGGAAAGGGTATCAGGGACCCCGTGGGCTTACACACACCCCTTAAGTGATGCTTTTAAGGTTAAACTCCAGTTACCTCTACAGATAGGGGCATGACTTTTTGAGGGTTAGTAATATATGATCTGGTTTTGGTTTCTATGTTATGCTCAAATTCTTGTTTGGATGTTATGATCCTGCATTTCTAAGTGCTCCCCCAAAGACATTTATTAATGAACTTAGCAGCTGGCTCTGCAGTGACCCTCCAAGTTCTTCCTTTTCTCTGGATTCTGAACCCAATGGTCCACTCCATAAACCCTGACCATGTGTGTCTTTTCTAGTCTTTATTGGTCATCTTTTGGGCTGACTTAGAAACACTGCGGAAAATCTATACTCGCGAAGATCCGAGTGTGAAGTTGGAATCTCCCCAACTACGGAGCCAACTTTTTTCTTTGCTGGAATTTTTTGCCTGTCAGGAGTTTGTGGGTTGTGACGGGTCACTCTCTCCACCCTAAACTGTCCCATTCGGCTTAGAAGCAGAACTGTCGAGGGATCCAGAGCTACCACTGCTTTGCTGTGTTAGTTCAAGGAAATGTATCAGCCTTTTTGAGCCTATCTGTGGGACTGTTTGGAGGAAGGTGGCAGAACTAAGCAAAGGCTGGACACCAACTCCCAAATGCCCAGATCTGTGATAAAGCAGCTAACCTTTGTGGTTTCGTACCTGCCTGGTAAACACTGTGGTCCTCTAGAAACTGCCAAGCCAGCAGCTGCCTGAGACACGTCATAAACAGCCTGCAGGGCAATTTGCTTTCAAAGAGAAATAGGCAAGGGGTGGAAGGAGGCAGCCATCAGTGGGCCCAGCCCTAAGTCTGGTCAAATTCAGCAGCAGCAAGATGCACGCTGCTCAGTGTGTGTCTCTGCAGGACCTCACAAGCTCAATGCTGTCCTAAAACCCCATCCTTGCAGCCATGAACAAGAACAGTTAGGGCTACTCATGGCACCTGTACCTACCTATTCTAAAGCCAGGAAATCTTCTTGCTTTTGGTGTGTGCCACCAACGATTTCCCCATCTTCTGCCAATCAAGTTTGTTTTTCTCTCCTTAACTTCTCCTGAGGCGGTGCTAGTTGGTTGTGGCACCAGGACTGGACTTTTTAAAGCATAGTTACGCCATCCAACATGTTAGTCATGCATTGTTGTTGAGTTCTTGAACTGGGGCTGCCCTAAACTGAAATATTCTATAAATATAAACTACACACTAGAGTTGAAAGACTTAATCCCAGTTGGGTAACCCTTATGCCAAATGTTTGGGACCAGAAGTGCTCAGCTTTCTGGATTTTCAGGTTTGGGGATATTTGCATAGGCTTACTGATTGAGCATACTTAAACTGAAAGTCTGAACATGCTCAGAGCTAACATGATCCTCAAAAGCTTTTGACTTTGGAGCATTTCAGGGTTCCCAGTTTTATATTAGACATGGTCAACTGTGTGATAATGAGGAGGTTATTAAGTTATGCCATTACTGTATTTACCCTAATTGCAGTATAATTATTATTTTATTTTATTGGTCTTTAGAGACAGGGTTTCTCTGTAACTTTAGAATCTCTCCTAGAACTTGTTCTTGTAGATCAGGCTGACCTTGAACTCATGGAGATCTGGCTACCTCTGCCTCCCAAGTTCTGGGATTAAAGTGCCACCATTGCCTGGCGTATAATGATAATTTTATAAATTAAGTGAAATAAAGTAGATTACCATAATTAATTTTGGCAGCTTCTTCTTCTAAAAATTCCATTTCGGTTGTATTTCTGTGGTACAGCACTGAACTATTCCTTTTATCATGGTACTAGTAAGAACTGAAATGCCAGTAGACTTGACGCAGTATCTCTACAGTCACTACTGGCACCAGTAATTTAGAATCCTCTCTACTGGTTTCAAAAGTTCATTTTTTAAAAAGTTAAAAAAAAAGTTAAAAGTTTAAAAAGTTCAACCACGGAAACAGATAGGTTGGTTAAATTGATGGTAAACCCACATTAAAAGCAAATAACTAAAGCCAGGAAAAGCACATTTCCAAAATAAAGGGGGTTGTTTTTGAATTAAAGGGGATATCTTAGCAAACAAAGAGGTGAGTTCATGGTGCCTGCTTTAGTGTTCTCTCTAGGGAGGAATTATGAACATCTTGGCTGAAAGTAAAGGCACTGGCACTGAAGCTTCCAAACAGAAGGAAAACGTAACAGGAAATTAAAAAGAGAAAGGTGTTGTTTGTTTGTTTGGTGTGTATGTGTGTGTATATATGTGTGTGTATGTGTGTATGTGTGTGTATGTGTATGTCTGTGTATGTGTGTGTATATGTGTATATGTGTATGTGTGTATATGTGTGTATGTGTGTATGTGTGTGTATGTGTGTATGTGTGTGTATGTGTGTGTATGTGTGTATGTGTGTGTATGTGTGTATGTGTGTGTATGTGTGTGTATGTGTGTATGTGTGTGTATGTGTATGTCTGTGTATGTGTGTGTATATGTGTATATGTGTATGTGTGTATGTGTGTGTATATGTGTATGTGTGTATGTGTGTGTATGTGTGTGTATGTGTATGTGTGTGTATGTGTGTGTATGTGTGTGTATGTGTGTGTGTACATGTACATTGTATGAGCATAATGAGCTTTACCCATGAATCTTTATCATAGCAGTTCACAACCTGTGAGTGATTCCTTTGGGGGTTGAACAACTCTTTACAGGGGTCAACCAGGGCCATCAGAAAACACAGAGATTTAAATGATGATTCATAACAGTAGCAAAATTACAGTTATGAAGTAGTAAAGAAAATAATTTTATGCTTGGGAGTGAACACAGCATGAGGACATTAAAGGGTGGCAGCACTAGGAAGACTGAGAACCACTGCTCTAAAGGCATCTTAGTCCATTATGTCTGCTCAGGACCACAACATGCACATGGAGACGCTTTGCGCATGCAGATACTGTGCACATGCAGACGCTATGCACATGCAGACGCTGTGTGCATGCAGATGCTGTGCACATGCAGAGGCTGTGCAAATGCAGTCGCTGTGCACATGCAGACGCTGTGCACATGCAGAGGCTGTGCACATGCAGATGTTGTGCACATGCAGACGCTGTTCACATGCAGACGCTGTGCGCATGCAGACGCTGTGCACATGCAGAGGCTGTGCAAATGCAGCGCTGTGCACATGCAGAGGCTGTGCAAATACAGACGCTGTGTGCATGCAGATGCTGTGCAAATGCAAACACATTCAGCAATGAGTGTGCTTGATCTCAGCACTGCTACTTTTGTGCTGCTGTTACTGAAAGATCCAACAGAAACAACTTGGCAGTGGGAGTTTGCTTCAGATGACTGCTTCAGAGGTTCTCTGGCCATGGTGATGGGGAAGGCCTGGCTGTAGAAGTATGTGGCAGAGGCTTGTCACACAGTAGATCAGGAAGCAGTGTGGCTAGAACGAGGGGCCAAACTCCAACCTGCAGAGATGTACCTTTCTGATCCACTCCTGCAGGCTGGGCACTGCCTCTGAAGGGTTTGAGGGTCTCCCAAAACAGTACCACCAGCTGGGAATGCCTCACAAATGAACCTGTCGGGGACAGTTTATATCCAAGCTCTAACGATGTCTTACCACCTCTGGAACACTGCTGTGAACAATTTATTAAGTCCTAACAGTGCAGAGAAGAATTAAAACCAGTTCTGGTCTACTAGATGAATGGGGCACCTCACTAATATTATCTGAACATGCTCTGCAGCGAAATGGAAAGCTTTCCCACTCACAATCAAACCACCCCCTCTCTCTTACTCTCTGTCTCTCTGTCTCTCTGTCTCTCTGTCTCTCTCTCTCTCTCTCTCT
>NW_004949099.1:7241522-7251110 GCF_000317375.1 Microtus ochrogaster | reverse complement strand
TCTCTCTCTCTCTCTCTCTCTCTCTCTCTCTCTCTCTCTCTCTCTCACACACACACACACACACACACACACACACACACACATTTTGGTCTCTATACAGGAAATGTGTTTTCTCTTTGTTTGTAAAACTCACCTCTCACCGTCCCACCATATCCACGAACACAGACTCTGCCACGAGACTCACATTTGGATGCATTTTTAGGATGGTGGATATTGGGCTTCAGGACTAGGTGAAACTGCACATACTGACTAGATCTTGGAGTAGTTGAGCAGCCCACTGGAATCTCAGTGCATATTTTGAAATTTTATATATATATATATACATACATATATATATATATATATTCATCTCACTTCATAAAGAGATATTTGGAAACTTGCTACCTTCTTTTATTTCTGGAACCATAAATCGTGGGGTTTTATTCTCTTGTTTTCTTTCTGGTTCCGTCAGCACAAAGAGATGAGACTCTAGCTTTTCAGCCCGGATGCTGGGGTCCCGTCTAAGTCACCAGGGCAGAAGGAGTGAGGCTTTGCTATGCATGTCTGAAGCATCATGATAGCAAGAGTCAGTTTGTTGGTGGAAGGTTCTAGTTTAGAGAATGAGGTGGGGAATAGGGTTGTTTACGTAGTAACTCAGGGCTAGTGTGGACTGCACCCAGTCATCACATTCCTGGACCCCTTGGAGCTGATGATTCCATTACCTCACCTTCACCGTGCTTCATGGAAGTCACAGATAAGTGGGCACAAGAGGCCGGCAGCATCAGTAAGCCGAGACTCTTTAGCAGTGTGCTGAGATTGAAGAAATCACAGGAGCTTTCTTTGCACTGATCCTCATGACACAGGATTCAGTTTTTCTGGTGTGGGACACACTGATACTTTCTACAGATCACTGGAAGTTAGTTCTCTACTATGTACGGTGTCTCGGACATGGAGATCTAGAAAGATGTTCTTAAAAGCGGTGAGTGGTACTTGGGAAACATGTTTTCCTTCCTGGAAGCTTTCATGTTTAATTAAATCTGTGAATTCAATATTTCCCCTCTTCTTATTTTAAATCCCAGCCAACTGGGGCCTTGCCTTTCTGGCCCAGACAGCAACCTACATGTCTAGCTTTGCAGGTAATGGTGGTGATTCATTGTTGTAACCGAGGGAGGGAAGAAAACACACACAGAGGGCTTCTTCTCTTTCGGCAGAGCACAGAGTGTCATTTTTGGAACAGTCAGTAAATTCTAGTTAAACATTGCCAGGTTTATTTTAAAGGGACATTCCATGGCTTTGTTTGTGTGTAGTTTTTATTTTTATGTTTGAAGTTATTTCAAAGTAAAGATAAAAAAGGTTAACTATTCATGTGCGTAACCAAGTGTGGGGTTGTAATTATTTGCCTGGGTAAAACATCAGTAACCCTGAGATCAGAATGCCCCATTCTGCTTAATTTTAGACATTAAAAACAACGAGAGCTTTTGGCAGTAAGACCCTTAGTTACCTTTTGCTGTAACTCGCATACTTTTCTTATTCTATCTGAGTTCTTTTCTACAGTGTTATCCACCACATTGCCTTGATGATTTGAGTACCCAGAAAACAAGCAATTTGGCTTTTATCCTGCAGTGAAAGAGGAAATAATTTGATAGAAATGATTAAGACCTTTATCTCCATAATTAAGAACTGGATCAAGTGACTCAGATTTCTACTAAATCCCGAAATATTAGGCAAGGAATTTAGCGTTCAGAGTTCTCTGCCTCGTTACTACCTCCTGGCCTTTGAACATGCTGTTCCTGCCGACACCTCCCTGTTCACTCCCTGTTTTTCCTGAGTATCTCCTAGTCATCACTCCTCAGTTTAATGTCATGTCCCGGAGCCTGCCTGGCTAGTTTAGTCCTCACGGAGTACTCTCATTTTTCTTACAAAAATTGTAATTCATCATATCTGGTCAAAATTTATGGTCTGTGTCGAGGCAGTTATTGTGAGGTAAGAGTGGCTGCAGTGTCAAGTTTCCCGATTTATTAAAGACTCTGTTGATATTAATTAATCCATTTAGCTGACACACATGCTCTTTGTTCTATGCATGGCATCACGCCACACAAGGCCAACAAACTCAGATTCCAGAGCAGTGTATGTTATAATCTGCAGTGGGACATGTGTGTACGTGTGTGCGCATGCGTGCATATGAGTGTGTGTTTTGTGCTCTCGTGAAAATACATGAATTAATTTTGAAAACAAAGATTTTAAACATTTTCCCACTGTCATTCTTTAGCATGTAAGTATTAAATGAAGCTATCTTTGGATTACACTATATTAGAATGTTTCCCATTAAAGAACACTGTTTGTGTTGCTGATTTAAGTATCATTAAAATAAATAAACAAACAAACTAAGACATTCAATGAATTTTGCCTTGGGATTAAGGTAGAATTTCTAACCATTTCTGAAGCGGCCTTACACATGTTTCTGCTGTTTTGTGCTGCATAGCTATAAGGAACCTGCTCAGGGTTGATGATCATAAAATCAAAACACTGATCAACTCTGAAAAACGGTGATATTCTACGACATGTGCTATTAAATATTTTGGGAAATATATGTATACAAAATTATCTTTAAGTAAGTTTACGGGTATTATTAGTAAATGTTTGGGTTATATTCCTGTCGTATATATACCTATATATACTGGGTAATACAGAAAGTTCTTATGTGTAAAGGAGCCATGAAAGGAAAACGTCTAAGAAGTCCCATTTCAGAGACCACATTTTGACCAAATCTAGCTGCCATGCTTGCAAATATAGGAGCTGTCCTTCTGTCTCACTGCTAAGACAATATATCGGACAAAAATATCTGAATGAAGAGTGCATTTGGCTCACCATTGGAGGGCGCTCTCCACGCTGGCGGTGAGGTCATGGCAGCGATAGCTTGAGGCGGATGTCCCACTGTGAACATGCTGGGGAACAGAAATGAGGAATGCCTGCCTTGCTCGCCCCTTTTAATTCAGTCCAGGATCCCATCTTGAGTGGATCTTCCTGCCGCAGGTAATCTAATCTAAATAATCCGTCACAGGCATGCCTACAGGTTTGTCTCCTAGAGCAATGGTTCCGAACCTTCCCAACACTCTGACCCTGGAATACAGTTCCCCATGTCATGGTGACCCCCCCTCTTCCCACCTATTTTCATTGCTACTTAATAACTGTAATTTTGCTACTGTTAGGAATTGTGATGTAAATATCTGTGTTTTCCAGCGGTCTTAGGTGACCCTCTGGTGAAAGAGTCGTTTGGACATTTGACCAAAGTGGTTATGACCCTTAGGTTGAGAACCACTTCCCTAACTGATCCTAGAACCTTTCAAGTTGGCAATGAAGATTAACAGGTTCTATGGAGAGATCCATGTAGAAAGAAGCTGAGGCATTCATTACCAGTGAAGGACAGGATCCTTTAGCCCTGAAATAGCTTCTGAACCTTGAGCTCGTGGTTTCGGGAAGAAATCAAAATATGACAGTTCTAATTTTTGATTCTTTACACCTTGTCAGACAGCGTCTTCAGAAGGCATCCAGAAATGAACGTGGGAATGTGCCTGGACAACACAACACTGACCTAGGGTGCTTAACATCGGGGTTTCCATACTCAGGACCAGGAAAAATGGGGGAATTTTTATGGGAACGGCACAGTAGGTGAACGCTTGCTCAACAGGTTTTAAGGCCTTGAAGTCTACACTAGCCCTTGGGTGGCATGGGCGATAATAATGGTAACAGAGACAAAAGTTGTTTTCATTTGTCTAATATTGATTGAAAGCTCAGACTTTGAATATTCTTCACAACCAGACTAAAGCAATGGGTTCTTTTCCATTAAAATCAGTTTCGTGGGTCAAACAATAGTTTCAATAGCCCCAATCTCATCAGCAAGCTGGCCTTTATATTTTTCATGATGAAGTTTTAGCTCCCAAAATACTTCAGTTCACAATGGCTTTGTAGGCCACACCTGGAATTTGACTTTTTGCATTCTAACTGGTGGTTTCTGGGAGCATTATCCCTCAGGAAGGAGAACTTCAATCGAACTGCGATGTGTATTATGTAGTTTATGAAAGTGTTGGTCTCCATGCAGCTTTTTCAAATCCCTAGTGTCAGACATGCCTCCCTCTTCCCAAGTTCCTGATCCCTTAGTACGTCTGCTCTGACCTTTCCCCCCACAAGAGGGCTTCTCAGGCTTCAAACACCTTAAGTGAAGGCCAAGCATGGTGGTGGACAGAGTGTACACCACCTTCATGGAGGACAGTGTTGCAGGGTGAGGGCCACTTGTTCATCCCAGCTGCCTGGCTAGCTTAGCCCCAAAATAACCACACAGAAATTGTATTAATTATATCACTGCTTGGCTCATTATCTCTAGCCTCTTATTGGCTAAATCTCACATCTTGATTTAACCCATTTCTATTCATCTGTCTATCGCCATGTGGCAGTGGCTTACCCGGAAAGATACTAACCAGCATCCGTCTCAGGCAGAGGATTCATGATGTCTCTCTCCTTTCTTCCTCCCAGCATTCAGTTCTGTTTTCCCCACCTACCTAAGTTCTGTCCTATCAACTAGGCCAGGGCAGTTTCTTTATTCATTAACCAATGAAAGCAACACACAAACAGAAGGACCTCCTACATCAGGACAGTTCTGAGCACTTTGTCATATTAACAAGGCAAAGGATGACAGACTGCATCTACTCCCAACATAAAGAACATCTATGCTGTGCTGTGCTGTGCTGCTGCTTCACATCTGTCCCCATTTTGTGTCATGGAGCCCTTGTTTTCTGTTTCACCAAGTTGTTTTTTGTTTGTGTGTTTCTGTTTTTCATTTTTGTTATTGCTAATTGGTTGATGGCTTTCTTGTTTTCTGGGTTTCTTCTTTTTTTACATTTAGGCTGGCTTTAGTTGGGGTCATCTGATCGTTTGCCATACTAGCCTGTGTTAGACTGCACATTGTACCCTGTACTTCAAGGTCAGAGTTGCTCCTTTTATACTTTCATACTTCCTTTATTATAATATATTCTCATTAGAGAGATAATAAATCTCAAGTGATAGACAAGTATTTAAGGCAGATGAAAGTCACCTCTGTCCCCTGTGTTTAATAGTTTTGATTTTATATATTTCAAAGTTTCTATGTTTGTGTTTTCTTTGTATAAGTAAGAATATATGCAAATTTTGAAATATGGGAACTTTTGTATAAACAAGAGCACTTAATAGTATTCTGTATCTTTAAAAAATCACAACAATATAAAGATACTTATTTAACAGAAGTAACTTATATTTACTGAGCAAGTTGGATGCAAAATCATCTTCCCTAATCCTCAAACAAGTACCATGTGAGGACCACTGCTAATGTCTCTGCTTTATAGATATTGGTGTGGTCTTAGAGAATTTAGCATCTTGTCTGGTGCCAGATAGCTAGCTAGTAAGAATTGAGCCAGTATTCAGTTTTCAGCAGTTGTACATTAGAGGCAAATCTCAGGCACCATCCACCTCGCTATCAAGACTGTGTCTTTTCAGAGCAGTCCCAAATCTCTGATTTACACGTGCTGCATTCCATGGTCACCTTGTCTGCCCTCGAACGGGAACAGGCATTATCCTGCTTAGCCCTCTCCAGCCACCTCCCCTTGCTGGTCACAGTTTTGCTCTACAGTGGCCTACAAGCAGCGATAGTCTTTTCTCTCAGGGAATGTTTTGCCCTCTTAAGAAGATCTAAAAGTAGAGTTAAGGATTCGGTACAATTTGGGAGTCCTTACTCATGAAATTTTGTGGGCCTGGCCTCTTAGAAATAAATACATCTGAAGGGCAATGGTCCCTTCTCTTTCTCTCCTACTCTTCCTTGCACTGTTCATGCCTTACTCATTCGTGGTTTCCCACTGAACGTTCCCAGCAATGCTTTGGGCTTGTTCCCATGGCTTTAAATTTTTCTCTTGAGAAAGAAGAAAATCTACTTGCTCTGTGGCCTGGAATTAGAAGGAGGATGGGAGGAGATCAAGGGGCATGGAGAGGTGAAGCAACTGTGCTTGGTTTAAAGACAAGGAAGGCAGTCTAATGAGTCTCTAAATCCATACAGTGTCATGACCCAGGCCACTCCCGGATAGGGCCCAGGGAAAAGCACATTTTCTGAGAAGCAGACCTAAGCCTTCAGGCAGGAGGTGGGCCTTCTGCTTTGTTCTTGGCACAGGGTAGTAGGTAATTTTCCTTTTCTTGGCTGCAAAAGGCCATCAGGGTTTGGGAGGTTGGTGACTTCCCAACTGGTTCCACCAAGGGAACTTCCCTTCTCCAGGGAACTCTGGGACTTTTTACCAAACAGATTGCTCTGCAGCTTGTGGAGCATCAAGTCTCTGATGATCTCTGATTTTTGGAACTTGCCCAGCAGTTCACATAAAGCAACACCAATCACACAGTGTGCGCAGGTAACCATGCAGCGTTGTCATGGTAACCATGCAATGTTGTCATAGAAGCTGTCAGGGAACTAAGCAGGAGGAGCTGACCCTGAGGAGAGAGGACTTGATACTGAAGGTGAGCTACAACAGGCCAGTTCTGGCTCTCCACTTCCTACGTATAACCCCAGCAGCACAGACATTAAGGGCCTCATTGAATAAATGGGACCTCCTGAGACTGAGAAGCTTGTGTAAAGCAAAGGACACTGTCACTAAGACACAAAGGCAACCCACTGACTGGGAGAAGATCTTCACCATTGCATCAGACAAAGGTCTGATCTCCAAAATATATAAAGAACTCAAGAAACTAGACCATAAAAGGCTAATCAACCCAATTATAAAATGGGGCACTGAGCTGAACAGAGAATTCTCAACAGAAGAAGTTCAAATGGCCAAAAGACACTTAAGGTCATGCTCAACTTCCTTAGCGATCAGGGAAATGCAAATCAAGACAACTTTAAGATACTATCTTACACCTGTCAGAATGGCTAAAATAAAAAACACCAATGATAGCCTTTGCTGGAGAGGTTGTGGAGAAAGGGGTACACTCATCCATTGCTGGTGGGAATAAAAACTTGTTTTCTGTATGTGAGCTTTTGCCTGCAAGTATGTCTGCCTACGACACACATGCCTGGTGCCTGCAGTAGCCAGGAGAAGGCATCAGATTCCATGGAATTGGAATTACAGACAGTTGTAAGCTTTTGAGTGAGTTCTGGGAATCAAACCCAGGGCATCTAGAAGAGCACCAAAACCCGAGCAGCGAAAGAAGTGTGGTGTATTTCCAGTAGTGTGATTCCAGTTTGGGGTGAGTGGGGTAGAGACAGGTAGATCCCTCGAGCTCACTGGCTAGTCAGCCTAGAGGAATGGTGAACACCAAGGTCAGAAAGAGATCCCGTGTCAAAATCTAAGGTAGCAATTGAAGAAAATAACTCACATTGACTTCTGACCTCTTCATGTACACACACACACACACACACACACACACAAACACACACATATATACACACACACGGGTACACACTTATTCACACATGTACACATGAACATATGCATATACTATACATACACAAACAAGAAAGCTTCATTTGCAATGGCATGGCTCTTGTATTACTAGAGGCTAAAATGGGATACTCTGGTTGTTTTTGTTGTGTCTTTGTGCAAATTATTTAATGGCTCTAAGGTTCAGTTTTCCCTTTAGATTAAATAAACATTTATTATAGAAGATTGTCCTAACAGTTTATTCAAATAATTCAATCCTCTTGGAAGTATCAGAGGGACTCTATAAGGAATAATATCACTTTTTCTTTTCCTGCAAATAGCTTATGATTTCAGTTGGTCTAGGAATGGCTGAAAACAAATTTCAAAATGACATGAAATTGACCCCACCCCCACCCCCGTGACTTGCTTGAGGACTGCATCTCCTATGCCCACCCAGCAAGCTCCTTTTCTAGACAGCAACCTTAGGGCTGTATCAACTTCACTTACTTATATAGCACTCCTGCCCATCCTTCTTCCAAGGTAGAGAACCTTGAAAGAGTCGCTATTGAAGATGTGTACTGAGCACCTCCTCCAAACACCAGAGGAGTGCCTGTGAGGATGAGTCCTCTGACTCCACACAAACGTCTGCTTTTAGACTTAGAGATGTCACCCATCCCTAGTGTATCTGGGACCAGTTCTAATACCAAGCATCAACACTAAACTGTCCCAAGACTGAACCCTAGGTACCATTCAGCCAGTCCACAGCCTGTCAAGTTGGGATAATAAGGAAACAGAGATCCAAACACCAGGGAACTCTAATAACTACCTAAGTCCAGATGTCTGGGTCCCATTGCAAATACAGAAACAAAATCATGAAGATACTGTATCTCCTCCAAAAATTTGTAGGCCCTAAAAAAAGCAATTAAGATGTTGTAGAAGATGAAGATTTCAAAATAGCAATAATAAATATTATCAAGGAACTCAAGGAGGATAAGAATAAATTCTGAAGTGAAGATTGTGAAAGCACAAGGAATTTAATAAAATAATGAAAAGAATTCATGATATGAAAATAAAATTTAATTGAGATAGGAATTTTGAAGTAAAGCCAAGCAGAAATAAAACTCAAAATGAAAAGAAAATCAGAAAGTCAATTAGGAAAAAAAACAAACAAACTAGGGGCAACGCTTTAACAATAGATTGGATAAAATGGAAGAGAGGATATTAAGGTTTTTGGAAATACTATTATTATTTTGTTGGTGTTTTGTCTATATGTCTGTCTCTGTGAGGGTGTCAGATCCTGGAGTTACAGATAGTTGTGAGCTGCCATGTGGGTGCCAGAAATTGAACCCGAGTTCTCTGGAAGAGTTGTCAGTGTTCTTAACCACTGAGCCACCCCTCCAGCCCCAAGATTATCAGGGTAGAGGAATTGAATCACTTCAATTTTAAAAAGAAGTTAAATCTGGAAAAAAATAAAACAACTATAAACAAAGCAAACAGAAAGTCTGGGCATGATAAAAAGATTAAATCTATGAATCATAGATAGAGAAAAGCAAAAGAGACCCATCTAAAAAGCACGGAAAACACTTTCAATAATAATAGGAAAAAAATACTCTTCTCCAATCTAAGGAAAGAGAAGCTTATCCAGGTGCAAGAAGGATCTAGAACAATAAATAGAGAGGATCAGAAAAGAAACTCACGTCATCATACAAAGGCCCAAACACCAAATATATAGAACAAAAAAAAAATACTGAAAGCTTCAAGAAAGAGCAAGTCACATATAAAGGTTTATCAGAATAATAACTTATTTGTCAAAAGAGACTAGAAAGCCCTCCAAGGGCTTGCTCTGCTGTTCTACAAGTTATTAAAGATCACAGATGCCAGCTCAGACCTCTATACACAAAACTGTCAGTCATAAGAGACAGAGAAAGAAAAACTTTCCATGATAAAAACAGATTTAATGAATCTATGACCGCTAAGCCAGGTTTACAGAGGATGCTGGAAGAAATATTTCAGTGTGGAAAGGTTAACAGTCTTTAGCACCTACATGGTGGCTCACAAACATCCATAACTCCAGCTCCATGGCTCGGATGCCTTCTTCTGAATTTCAAAAACACCAGGTAGGCTCCCCCCCCCCGTCTCACACACACACACACACACACACAGAGAGAGAGAGAGAGAGAGA
>NW_004949099.1:7184656-7241422 GCF_000317375.1 Microtus ochrogaster | reverse complement strand
AGAGAGAGAGAGAGAGAGAGAGAGAGAGAGAGAGAGAGAGAGAGAGAGAGAGAGACCCATATAGAACTGATGCAGAGGCCAATGGAGGTCTTACTGGCCTGCTCCCCATGGCTTGCTCAATGTGCTTTCTAATAGAACCCAGGACCACTGGTCCAGGAGTAGAACCACCCATAGTGGGGTGGGTCCTACCCCATCAATCACTAGGCTGCCTACAACAGGATCTTATGGAGCTTGTGTAAAATTGACAGAAAAATAGCCAGCATATGACCTCTCTTCTTCAGTTGCTTTTCACCTTAGTTTTTTGAGCCAGAGTGTCTCACTAAAATTGGAGTCCACCAGTCCCACTAGACTGGCTGGCCAGTGAGCTTCAGGGATCCACTTGTCTTCACCCCACCCATGCCAGGACTGGGGTGACCCCACCCATGCCAGGACTGGGGTGTTCATGTACACACAAAATAAAAGCAAATAAATATTTTTAAAGGAATTTGCACAACAAATTAATTATGGTATCTAAAAAAAACTCAACACAGTAAAATAACAAAAACTAATACATAGTATACAACAATAATTCTCAATATTGACAATATCATTTCCCCAATAAAGTGATACGGGCTATCAGATTGATGAGAAAACAGGATCTGTCTTTTTGTTGCCTCCAAGAAACACCATCAAAGATTGACACCACCTCAGGGGAAGGCATTCCATGAAACTAAGAAAGAAGTTAATGTAGCTATTCCAATACCCAGCAAAATATACTTCAAACAATAGTCAAAGACATAAGAAGGGCTCATTAAAGACAAATCCACCTATAGGGTGTTATAATCCTAAACATGTATGCTTCCTAGTTTCATAAAAGAAATACTATTAAATCTAAAACCACAGATTAAACACAGCATAGTGTTAGGGGGCCATCTCACTACTTTATTCTTACCAATGAAAAGGTCATCTGGAAAAAACTAAGCATAGAAACTCTGGAGTTAAATTAAATCATAAATCAAATAGATCTAACAGATATCTACAGAAAATTCCACCCAAGCTCTAAAGAACACAGGGTATTCTCAGTAGCCCATGGAACTTTCTCCAGAATCAACCACACATTAGGGTATAAATCAAGCCTTAACAAATATAGGAAAATTGAAATCACATCCTGCATTCTGTCTGAACACAATGGAATAAAACTGGATATCAACAACAATAGGAACTACCAAGAGTACACAAACTCATGGAAATTAAGCGATGTACTACCAAACGTTACTAGGGTAATGAAAGAAATCAAGTAGAAAGTTCAAAAATTCCTAAAATTGAATGAAAAAATAATAAGTATGTCTATTATATGATATATTATTCATATAAAATACACATTCCCATATATATGAAAATAGATTTCATCAAGTAACTGAAAGACTTATATAATAAAGGTTTTTAGACACTGAATTAAAAACTGAAGATACTAAAAAATGGAAAGACTCACAGATTTATAGAATATTGTGAAAATGACCAACCTACCAGAAGCAATCTATAAGTTCAATGCAATTCTCATCAAAATTCCAACCCACATCTTCATATAAATTGAAAAACTAATCTTCAGTTTCAAATGGAAACACAAAATACCAAGGGAAGCCCAAACAATCCTCAACAAATGATTGTTGGAGGAATCACCATCTCAGATATCAAGTTGCACTTCAAAGATATAGTAGTAAAAACAGCATGACACTGGCTTAAAAGCAAACTTGTTCATCAATGAAATAAAATTGAGGACCCACATAGAAGGTCACACTCCTAAAGCCACCTGATTTTTGACAAAGACACCAGCAGTCTTTCTCTCTTATCCTGCACAAAACTCAACTCCAAATGAGTCAAAGACCTTGTGTTGGTTAGAATAGGTATTCAATCCCCTCCCGTAGACTCATATGCTTGAATGCTTGATCCATAGGGAATGTCACTATTAGGAGGTGAAGCGTTATTGGATAAGTATGGCCTTGTTGGAGGACGCGTATCACCATGGAGGCGGGCTTTGAGGTCTCACATGCTCAAGCCAGGCCTAATGTCATAGTCCCCTTCTGCTGCTGCAGATCAAGATGTAGAACTAACTACTTCTCCAGCACCATGTCTGCCTTGTTTCCCACTATGATGATAACAGACTAAACCTCTGAAACTGTAAGCCAGCCCCAGTTAAATGTTTTCCTTTATAAGAGTTGTCATGGTGTCTCTTTACAGCAATAGAAACCCTAACCAAGGCAGAAGAGAATGTAGAGAATGTACTTCAACCATGGGCACAGAAAAGGACTTTTCGAACAGGACCCTGGTACATAGGCATTAAGACCAACAATTAATACATGGGACCTTATGGAACTGAAAAGATTTCTGTTCAAGCAAGCACGCCATCATCTGGGTGGAAAGGCAGCCTACAGAATGGGAAGTAATCCTAGCATGGAGTCCCAACCTAGCCGAGGAGCTGTTAGGAGTAGGACCAGTAGTTTGTTTGTTTGTTTGTTTGTTTGTTTGTTTTAATAGCATGGTCTTTGGTAGGTTGACCACACACCCAAGAGATATAGAGACAGCACAAATTAGACTTGATGGATTTTTTTTTAAATTGAGGGTGGTCCCCAAAGCTTCAGAGAAACCCTGTCTCATAAAACAAAAACAACAACAACAGAAAATGGAGTGAAAATTAGGGGCGTGTGTGGAATAGTGTGTAGATTTGAAGGAACTAGGGAAGAGGGGTAAATATGATCAAAATACAATGTATGAAATTCTCAAATAATTATTACGAAAATGAAAAATGTCATGAAAAGACCATAGTACCTTGCAGGTCTTATAGCTTCTTAAGTGTCAGTAAGACGCTTTAGAGTAGTATTTCTCAACCTCCCTAATGCTGTGACCCTTTAATTCAGTTCCTCATGTTGTGGTGACCCCAACCATAAAAATACTTTTATTACTACTGCATAACTGTGATTTTGCTACTACTGTAAATCACATTGTAATTATCTGATATTTCTGATAGTCTTAGGTGACCCCTGTGAAAGGCCCACAGGTTGAGAACCACTGCTTTAACGTCATTTTTGCCCCACCACCCAAGAATAGGCTACCACATAAAACTTGGGAAGCTCAGTTCACTTTAATTTTTAGTTTCAGACAGGTAATTAGTGGACCATATTTATAATTACTTTTTATTTATCTGAAAATCAAATCTTATTTCTGAGGTTTCAATGTGCCCCCAAAGGTTCATATGTTGGAAACTCAGCCCCAAATTAATCTATCAATAGTATTTGGAAATGAAGTATTTGGGAAGTCATTAGGATCCAATCAGGTCAATAATGATGGCATTAATTGTTTTATAGGAAGAGAAAGGGTTGTCAAGATGGTCATATGGGTAAGTGTACCTGTGGTGCAGCCTGCTGAGTGATCTGAGCTTAACCCTTGGCCCAGGTCCCGGAAGGGGAGAACCAGTTCCCTCTGGTTGTCTTGTGACCTTCACACATTCACTGTGACTTACCCTTCCCCAAATAAACAAACGTAATTTAAAAACTTAAAGTAGAGAGAGAGCAGAGCTGGCACACTTGCTCTGTCTCACCAGGGGATACCCTATCCTTGTGAAGGTAGGGTAGTTATAATGAAGCAAGAAGGCCCTCAGCAATTGCTGGGGCGATGCCAGCACCACGTGATCTTACCAGACTCCAGGATGCTGAGCCACTACAAACTACCATTCTTAGACATTCCTTGGACCAAGATCCTTTATAACAACTCAAAATGAACTAACCTTGAGAAGCTGAGATCTATGATATTACTGAGTAGGAGAAGTGGTTAAAATTATAACACCTATTGGATGTATTAATTATAAAGTATGGGGTCCATTATCTAGCATCACAATGGCATTGGAACTCATTGTATTTGTAAGAACGCTCAAATATTTTCAAGCATCTTATGTCCTTTGCTCATCTCCCCAGCTCCTGAGGAGGCAGGGTTGGTATTTTTGTACCACTAGCAGAGGGAGGAATTTAGAATCCAGGATGAAGAGACAACTTAGTCCAAGTCGCCTTGCACAATGAATGGGTATGACCCACAAGCTTGGTTCCAAAGTCCATGTTCATTTTCTGACCTGTGGCACTTCCTTTTGTGTATATATATTCTTGCATTAGAGCTTCCAACAAGGTCTGATTTAGCTTTTATTAAATTAAGATCAGCACTCATAGCCAAAGACAACTGGGGTGTTCCTTGTTATAAAAATTCCCTCTATGTTGGATTTTTTTCATCCCTATTTATCTATAAGGTAATAAAAGCAAATAATTCACAAATCCTGGGGAGAGATCAGAAAAACAAATCTCACTGCTATTTTTGGGCAATAAGCACAGTGAGCAAGGGCTGTAATTGGTAGCAAATGTTCTGTAGCCTGCACCATTTCGCCATGATGGTCATAAAGCAAAGGGCGCTTCACCTCACAAGTCTTTAAGACTCCCGACTATCATTTCCCCATGTTATTACAGCAGTTTACATTTTCAGCAGGACTCCAAACGGTCATTTGGAAGTCAATGGCCTTCTTGTTCTGTGTGTCTCTAGATTATCACTGCTCATCTTTGAATTTCTTTCTACTTAAAAAGAGAGAGAAAAAGAGAGGAGCAAGAGAAGAAAAGAAAAAAAAGATGTTTATGGAAAATGCTGTGTTTGGAGACCTTAAACGGGAAGAGCTTTGAAAGATCAGGCAGGCATCCAAGCTAACCTCAGGCCAAAGACTCTCTGAAAGCTGATGGTCTCCAGCCCACTGGTACAGCACAGTGTGGGAGGAAAGGATGATGGGCTGATGGGCAGAGCCATGAGCTTCTCTGTCCTTCTGGAATACCTGCTGTTGGGGACAGAAGGCCAGAGGCAGCAACCTTGTGCTTCTGCACAAGGACTAAAGGCCGAGCACACACAGTGCATGTAAGATGAGCAAGGAAAGAAAAGTAATTTATCGTGTGGATTGAAACCATTATTCACAGTGGGGTGTGGGGAGGTAGAGAAAGCAGGAGGAGGGGAGGGAGTAGGACTGGGATTGGTATGTAAAATGAGAAATGTTTTGATAAAATAAATATTTTTTAAAAAGACCATTATTCATTCAAAAAACAAGTAGAAACAATGATGACAACAACAAACCTAACAGAATATAAAATTAAAATGGTTCTTTGTGAGTGGCTAGTCAATATGGTATGATTCCACTTGTAAGCAACAGAGTTCCAGACGAAACCAGTCTAAGTGAAAGCAATGAAAAGGAATACATGCAGCAATGATTGATAGCTCCAGCCAGGGCTAGATTTGGGCCTTTAAAGTGTCTCTAGGCCCCCTAGATGTGGGAGTGATTTCTTTCTAATTTGTTGCTGTCATTGGTTAATTAATAAAGAAACTGTCTTGGCCCATTTGATAGGCCAACCCTTAGGTGGGTGGAGTAAACAGAACAGAATGCTGGGAGAAAGAAGCCGAGTCAGTGAGTCGCCATGATTCTCCCACTCCAGACAGACGCAGGTTAAGATCTTTCCTGGTAAGCCACCTCGTGGGCTACACAGATTATTAGAAATGGGTTAGATCAATATGTAAGAGCTAGCCAATAAGAGGCTGAAACTAATGGGCCAGGCAGTGTTTAAAAGAATACAGTTTCCATGGAATTATTTCAGGACATAAACTAGCCATGCAGGCGGCCGGGTGCCGGGGACGCAGCTCCCCGTTCTTCAACACCCACTCACTTCCTATTCCTTCTAGAAAACTGGAAGCTGCTCCCTCCTGTGTTCTTCAGACTTCCTAATTCTGCCTTCCACAGCCCAGGAGATGAGAGCACCTTTCAGTAGCTTCAACAGAAGATTTGTCCAGGCAGCTTTGCGATGCCCTGTCCCACACCTAAGGTAGAGTGGGCTCCATGCAGTTCATGTAGATTGAGGGATTACGGAATAATCTGGGGAATTGGCATCCTACAGAAAGGGATGCAGGCTAAGCAAAACCATATACTCTGGACTGTTTTTGCTAGAATTTTTTGTTGTTGTTCAGAATGACTTGTAACAATCCTGTATTAAATATTATAATTTATCACAACCCTATGAAAAGATTTAAGGTTTTGTTTTGAAAGGTATTTTGAAGCAGGGACGGGTCTAGCACCTCCAGGGTCCTACACTTTAATGCCTACAGTTGTCTTCTAAGTCGTTGGCTAGCAGCTCATGCCATCAACAGTGGCTACTCCAGCCACATTTGGCCTTGCCATAGATAATGACCCTAAAAATAAAATAGCACAGGCAGGGCCTATTGACACTTCTCTGTGCAAATGAGGAAGCAGACAGTGCTTTGTCAACCATTCAGTGTTCTGCCCCCACTCCCTCACATACTTTTTATGACACATATGTGTGGGTCTTTTTTGCGAGACAAAGGAGGCAGGGTACCATACACATCTCCATAGTTACTTAGCTGCTGGCAAGCCAAAGGAGTCAGTGAGCAAATTCACTTCTCTTTCCATGCTCCCAAATTCCCAATCTAAATATATCTTCTGACACTGATTTCACTGTGCCTGGAATTATTAGGTGGTCAAATATGTCTTTCCTTTTCAAGGGGTCATTGTGACTGGTACCTGGTATCTGTGAATTACTCCTTCTTAGAGGACATAGAGCAGGAGTGCTATAACTGTAAGTGACAGAGAACTGACATTGATCCAGGTTCCTGACCAATGCTTCTATGGAGGACAGACACCTCTGTTATGATTTCAGCTCAAGGGCTGGGCTCTTCCATCTCTGCTCCTGAACCTGACCTTGCTAGATATTATAGAGCCAACATTCAGGGATAATGTATTCTTAAAACTGATCTATTACAGCTATCCTCATGGCACAAGGCAATATGCTGTAGCTGCATCATGGGAATCCTGCCTCCAGGTATTGACAGTCTATGGAGTGTTTGCATTGCCTGGGTGAAGACAATACTTCAGCAAGTATCTCTATAGAGACACTGAGCTCAGCTCCTTCCAACAAGAAGAGGTCATCTCAAAGCTGTGTCCTGCTTCATGAAGCCATTGCCTTGTAGTTTGTAAGGACTGGTTTCAGTTTGTGAGATGGTTTCAGATCTTGGGAAGAAACGTCAAAGAACAGGATAAGCCCTCCTGGCTTGGTCTTCCAGAAATGCTTCAGGGAACTTCCTTCTGGAGGGGCCTCAGAAGCCCAGGCTCGTGGAGCAGTGCAAGTGAGATCTGCTGCTCTGGGAAGCTGCTTCCTTAGCAAGCAATTTGGGGAAGAATATATTAAATTTCTGCCTCTATTAAAGAAGCGGATCATAGCGATGGAACACACCATCATCAATCCCAGTTCTGGAGAGGATGAGACTGGTGGGTCCCTTGGACTCCCTGACCAGCCAACCTAGACAGTAGGAGACCCTGTCTGAAAAAGGACATAAATAGCACCAGAGGAGTGACATCTGAGGTTGGCCTCTACACACACACACACACACACACACACACACACACAAAGGCATACACATAGACATGCAGACAGACAGACACACACACACAGAAGCATACACATGTAGATATACAGATACACTCACACCACACACACAGGCATACACATAGACATGCAGAGAGACAGACAGACAGACACACACACACACAGGCATACACATAGACATGCAGACAGACAGACACACACACACACACACAGGCATACACGTAGACATGCAGACAGACACACACACAGGCATACACGTAGATACACACACATACACACACACTGACAACTTCTGACTGCAGCCTTCCTTGCCTGACTTTCTCTAATCACAGACTTGCCTTTTGTCTTGATACTTCACACCCCTTCCTCTGTTCCTGAACTATTCAGTTGTCTTCTCGTCATTGGGTCTTTGCGCTCACCATCTTCTGCTCCCCCATACACATCCGATATGCCCTTTCTCCTCTTCCATCCTATCAAGGTGGGGTCAGCTAATATTTTTCTTCCTCCACGATGTCATTCTCCTTTAGTTTCTTCCTCCTCATTATTCTTTCTAAGGCCTTTGTTATGCTTACCACTTCTATAGCAGTTTTTCTCTACAGGGATATTATTGGACTTTGACAGACTATAACTTTGTTAAGAAAGGGTTCTCGTGGCTTTTATGCCTATGCTTACTAAGTACCATCCTGTGCTCATCATCCCCAGGGCTCAGTTAGGATACCATCCTCTGCCCGGGGCTGTGGAGAGAGGACTGCTGTTTCACAGACAGACAACATCAGAACCTGACTAGGGCTGGAGTTTTGAAACCTCTTTCGTGTGGCAGCACCCCACATGCTATGATCTTCCAAGGCTATTTCCGCTGAGCCTGAAATTTATGTGCTTGGTATTTGGTGGCATTTATGGGAATTCCTTTTGGAGTTTTACCAGCTATAGAATAATGCTGCCTCTGTGTGTCAAGCTAAATCAGGGCTTTTTAGAATTCGTGAGACTGCTCAGATGCATTGGGCATTCTGTTCTCCAATTTTTCTTTCTTAAATACTGCTTCTACCAGACCTCACTGTGATTCCTGTCTGAAACAGAAAAAGGCGAAGGGGACAGCGTGCCTCACATGATTATGTCACTCTCCCATCAACATGTCAGTGCTCCGGTACAGTGACTCAAAGGCACCATGACAAGCACCTGCTGTGACCATCAGCACTGAGGCCATGCTCTCGGTGTTGTGCTAGGTAGGCTGGAAAGACCATGAAAGAGGCTGCCCATTAACCATGGCCGCTGAGCATTAGTGCTTTAGTAACCAGCTACCTGCTCCTTAGACAAGACATCCGTGAAGCACATTCTTCACTGCAGTCCCGAGGATCGGTTGTCCAAAAATTTAAATCATCTTTTTCATGCAACTTGAGTTGGTTTTAATTTCCGGCCTAGCTTCCTGTCTCTCATGCTGATACTTCTTATACATTCACCTTCCAGATAAAACTGCTTACATTAAATCCTTAACTTGAGATTTGCTTTTGCTGCCGCCTAATCTAAGATTGCATTCTACAATTAAACATGCAAAATAAACTTAGATAGATGTGTTACGGTCATTCCCCCCCCCCCATGCCAAACCCTCCCTTCTATGACCTTTGACTTCTCTAATGGGCTAATATGCATTGTGAAATTCCAAGGCAGGGCTTGTGGCAGCATTCCCTTTAACTGTGGAATCTGAAGGATTATTACCCTCTCTAAAAGAAGCATGTGTAACCGGTGTACCTTAGAACAACACACACTTGAGCAATCATTTATCCCGGTCAAGGAAGTTCAGAAGTATGCTTCTGAAATCCTAGAAGTCAGGAGGCTGAGGCAAGAGGATTGTGAGTTCAAGGCCAACACTGAGACATTATCACAGCAGCAAGCAAAACAATAGCAATAGTAATGATAACCACTTACCCCGCTCCTGCACACATTCTTTCTTTGGTAGCAGTCCCCTGAGCTCGGAGTTCTGTGGTTCGGCAATTGGAAGGCAGGAGCAACCCTCCTACAGCAGTCTGCAAATTCGCTTGGCAAAAGGGCCTTGGGGAGACTTGGTAGATGTGGGTATACTACAGCTTCCAGTTTAAAAGCAACAGGACAGAAGAACCTTCCAGAGTCGCCCCTTTTCCCAAGCAAGCATCAGGCTGTAGGTGAACAGCCAATCTCATCCCTTATGTTCATCTTGTCATGTTGAACACCACAGGGTTAGAAGTGAGCTGATAGGAGCTGGTATATCGATGGTTAAAAGGTTGGGGATGGTAGGGTACTCACAAGCCAGCCCTTCACACCACCGAATGTGAGACAGATAGAGGCAGGGTCTGGTGGAGCCTCAGCCCAGGACAGGAAGGCCTATGCAGAACTGAGCTGTGAAGATAACCAATCTCTACTCTCACTGTGGCGTGTCCCTTGTCAGGAGAGCTTATGTCTGGAGCACTAGTCTTGAAGCAAGGACTCACCAAGGCCAGCTGGCCTGGGTCTGAATAAGCATGGGATAAAACCGGACTCACTGAACATAGCGGACAATGAGGACTACTGAGAAGTCAAGAACAATGGCACTGGGTTTTGATCCTACTGCACGTACTGGCTTTGTGGGAGCCTAGGCAGTTTAGATGCTCACCTTACTAGACCTGGAAGGAGGTGGGAGGTCCTTGGACTTCCCACAGGGCAGGGAACCCTCACTGCTCTTTGGGCTGATGAGGGAGGCGGACTTGATTAGGGGAGGGGGGAAATGGGAGGTGGTGGCAGGGAGGAGGCAGAAATTTTTAATAAATAAATAAATTTTTAAAAAAAGGATGTGAAGGGTGAGGAGGGGTGACTGTCAGTAGGGAGACTCGAACCTGAGAGTGGGAAGAAATGAGACTTCAGGGGACCAGTTTCCAATGTCTGGAGATGACAGTGACACACAGTGGTGTAGACAGATGAGCGTGGGCCAGGTCAAGTTCCTGTATTTGCTTCTGAACTCAGCTTCCCTCTTGCTCCTGCTCTGGAAAAGGGTAAAGGGATAGCAGCAGCTGCTATGTGGGCTATGTGAGGGGATGACTTGAAATTAACATTTGTGAAGGACTTAAGGACCATCCTGCCCTGAAGTTCACCTGCCACTTTCTTCAGGGACTACCAAGATTCAGAGTTGGCTCTTTCTGGTGGGTCCTTCCCAATTAGCAGTGCTGATATATGTTCCAGGTTGACTCTGTTGACTGTCTCTCATAAGATTCTATGAATTATTAAGGGGTCCCTGTGCAAAATGATTTTGAAAATATCTAGAAATTAAACATGCAAAAAAGTGGTTATAATACTTTAGAAAGAAAATACATTCTTTAGATTTTTAATTATAATCATTATGACTTTATTTTTTGAAATAGGTAGAACAGAATAGATTTTAAAAAAAAAATCAAGATGGCCATGTGGTGACTTAATGTCATATTTATAACTCTCCCTCCCAGAACGTGAAAAACCTCCTAAAGTCCTAGGTGTTCCTCCTGGCCCAATATTTAGGAATTACTCATTTCCCTGGTTCTGGAAAAGAAAATCATGTGTAGGACTCACCTTCTACCAGGAATTGACTTAAAAGACTATGAATCAAACTTGAGAAAGAGTCCAGCCAGTGTTGACACTCCTCTTTAAAGAGGAAGGGGTACTTCCTGCTTTTAATGGAACTCAATATGAAGTCTAGGAGTGGTCCACTTCCGGTCCTGGCAAGCATCCCACTGCTCAGAGCATTCGTAGACCCATTGGCTAGCAGCAGCTGCAAGTGCACTCACATGCAGGGGCACTCATGCTGGTGTAAACACCACACACACACACACACACACACACACACACACACACACACACACACACGGCAGCTACATCAGCTTCATTTCTTTTCTTTGGCTCAAAGGCTTAAGGGATTTTCCTGAGTATTATATTGAGAACTGGCCTTGGGTAACACCTTGGAATTATTAGAGAAATCATTTTGACCCAGAGAGAAAGCATATGCACACAAGGTTCTTATTCCCCCTTTGTATGTAGCCACAAACATACCAGCAGGCTGTGGGTTCAAGCCCACTGAAAGTATGAAGAACAAAGGGCTAGTTACATGAGTCCTACAGGGTTTGAACATTCTTAAAAGCATTCATTCTCTATACTCCCACCCGCTGCGGGGTGTGTGTGTGTGTGTGTGTGTGTGTGTGTGTGTGTGTGTGTGTGTGTGTAGATATGCCACAAAATAGAGAGGGAGATCAAAGGACAGCAGATATGGGTTGTCACCTTTCACTTTGTTTGAGATAGCGTCATTGCCATTGCCTAAGCTAGCCTCGCTGGTCCACAGGCCGTGGGGAATTCTCCCATTTTAGGCTCCCATCTCACCTGAGTGTTCTGGGATTGCAGACATATGTTGCTATGCCCAGATTTACATGGATTCTGGGGATCCGAACTCGGTTCCGTATGTTTGCCTGGCAAGTACTCTTGAGCCCTGCTCGCTTGTCTCTTCGGTTTTTGTTTACACCCTCCGATCACAGAGTGTCTTAGACTGACAAATTCCATGAGCTGGAAAGTGTTTGGTGGGGGAAAAAAAAGCTGCTGTGGTATTGAGTCAGAACGCTGATGCTGCACGAGGAACTTTTATGTGGATTAGGATGTTCCAACCAGAGACAGACAGACAGACAGACAGACAGACTGACAGACAGAGAACTGTCTCTTGCCAAATTCTCTCCCATCTCTCTCCTCCAAAAACCTGCAGCTTCCTGTATCATCCCGAAGCATCTCAGGGGACAATCATTTATTACGTCTACTTTGCTTCACATATTGCACAGACGTGCTCAGAGGAGGGAGAAAGCAGCCACTTCTCCAGCCGGCAGACTCTCGGCAAATATTTCTGAGGTAAATCAGGATTTATTTGAAGCTTCAGATGGAGGATGTGGACTCCAGATGGCACTTGTGTGAGTATGAACTTTTAAGTAAAACATGACTGACCTTGGAGTGTAAGGAGCACGTTTTTGCAAATTATTAGACCATCTGTCACTTGAGGACATTTGAGTAATGCCTTCCATAGGAAATTGGAAGAAATTATATGCCTGTTTCTGAAGGTCTCATTTCTGAAAGAGTACGCGCATGAGGCATTTCATCGATTTCAGAGGGTGGACCCCGAGGGTATCCAAAAGGTGTGCTGAAACCCTCAGGACCTCCTGATTCTCTTCAGCGGCTATGATCAATCAGTGCATTAAAACAATAAACAAATAGAATATTTCCATGTGTTGGTGCAGAAGGGTATTTCCAATGGTCGGCTCAGTGCCGAACTCTGATGTTCCCTGACTTGCTGGCGTTCTATTTGGAAGGATCTGAGGCCCTTTTGAGAGAGAGGTGAAAGATACAGTCTGAGGACTTCAAAATCAGCAGTCATGTTTCTTAAGGCCTGGACTTATAACTCAATAGCATCATCTTTCCTGTGTGTCCGTCTGTGATAACCCCATCTTCATTTCCTTCTTGTATGACTTTTTTTTTTGTGCAAGATTCTCCTGGGCAGTCCCACTGAGATCCTGTGAGCAAGGAGCTGTCTCTCTGGGCTGTGAGGACCTGCAAGGATGGTGTTAATCATCTCTGTACCTCACCGACATAGGATGGAGCCTGAAGCAGCTGTGATGGAACGAACTAGAAAACGAAGAGTGCTCTAAGACACTAAAGCTGTTCTTGTTCATGGATTGTGTAACACACACACACACACATGCACGCACGCATGTGCACAAGCATGCAAACATATACTCAAAGAAGAGCAACGAGATGTATCTTAATGGTTACCTGAAAATGGTTTGAAATAAAATCCAAACATCACCTGGCACAGTTTTTAAATGTCTGTACTGGGAAGAGGTACAGAGATATTAGTGTAGGTGTACTATGAGATTATATTTTATGAATCTTTTTCGGTTATTTATTTATTTATTTATTTATTTATTTATTTATTTATTATTATGGGAGGGGGCATATACATTCCTCAACATAAATGTGGAGGTCAAGGGACACTTTTTTTTTCTTTCTTTCCTTTATTTATTTATTTATTTATTTATTTATTTATTTACTTACTTATTTATTTTTGAGACAGGGTTTCTCTGTGTAGCTTTGGTGCCTGTTTTGCTAGCTCTTGTAGACATGACTGGTCTCGAACTCACAAAGATATACCTGACTCTGCCACCCAAGTGCTGGAACTAAAGGTGTATATCACCACCTCGCGGCCAGGGGACACTTTTCAATTACACTTTCTCTTTCCAAGGACCAAACTAAGGCTTTCTGGCTTCAAGGCTCTTTTACGCACTGAGTCATCTGGCCAGGCCCTTATGTAAATTTTTATAACAGCTAATGTAGTGGTCCAACGTGTCGTTTTTATGGGTCAGAGAAGCTGGGTTGGATCATGTGACCTTATACAAATAACTTGTGCTGTCTCCAAATTCCAACATCATTGCTGTAAACTGGGGGATAACTTTATTGCATCAACTTATTATTTTGGTTAAATCAGTGTAAGCGAACTTGCTTACTTTGGCCCATGGCACAGAGTCAGTGCTCAACAAATATTAGCTATTTTCATTATCAAGCAATAATCTGCACTGGCATTTGGGAGCCAAATGGGTTTCAAATGAAAATGCATAGCTTTGCTTAGCTTAGCAAACCTTCTCACCGGTGCTCATTGTGTTGTGTAGTATGCTGGGTGCAGGATGTTCTGGAAGGATGATGGATGCTCCTCTCTCAAAGTCTCAAAATACATCATGGAAAACCAAAACATAAGCAAGTCATTCAAACATGGTGTCTATGTATGATTTCTAGAGTCATAAACAAGGTGCTGTGACAGACATGGCAAACGGATTGTTTGCTAATCAAGGCTAAGACTGGCTGCTGTGGAATGCTGTTAAGAGGAGACCTGTGATCAATTAGTAATTTCTGTTGGCTATAAAAGTCAGGCAACTTAAGGGTTCTAGTACCACGCACACATCTATCAAGAAACAGAGTGCAGGAGAGACAACCAAACAGAATAGATGTTTCCATTATATGACCATTCATATTCTTGGGGCAAATACAGAATGGTAAAAGGATAAAGTAAGACTTGATAAAGTTAGTTTGATCAGTGATTCATCATGGATTGGACAGCCACTAGAAGTGGCTCAGAAGTTTCTAGAAGGGAATGTAAACTGAGTTTTTTGCAGGATGGGCACAGAAGTAAAACAGTAAATCTTTGGTTGTAGTCATATAGTTGTTGCAATTGGTCTACCTCATTGGAAAGGCCCTAGTTATATAAGGATGAGTTTGTTTGTTGCTTCTGATTCATTGAGCCTGAGTTCTGTTTATGTTTTTCTTATAATATAAGCATTTATAAGGAGCCAATCAAAGTTAAGCTTTACTTTTTTTGCATAAGTGATCAAGGTTGTGGCCAAGAGTCTAGCTCCATGGTAGAGCATGTTCAAAGCCCTTGGTCCAATCCAACAAAAACAGCAATAGAGCCAACAACAAAATTAAACAAGTTTGAGCCTAGCATGCATTTTCCACCTAGAGGAGTCTTCAGACTTGTTTACATTTGAATTTTCTTTAGCAGGGATCATATCTAAAGCGATCCTGGGTCTGAAGAGCTGTAAGCAATAGGTGCTAAGTGTAGGAGAAAAAGTCTCTCCAAAGAAGAACCCCCTGATAGATTATCTAATTCCAAGTGGTCAGCCCTAATCACATCCATATGAGAATTATTAAATGGGCTCATCAGGTTGTATTTCTGAATATGTATGAATATATATACATGCATATAATGTGATAATTAATGACTATGAGGTTATTGGACTTAAGAAGGAATGGAGGGGACAAGGAAGACCTGGAAGGAGGAGAAGGAGAAAGAGAAGGAAAATTGTATAAATATGGTATTTAGACATGAAATTCTCCAAAACTTAATTAATTAAAAAAATAATTGGTTTCAAAAGAGACCTGGAGAGAGAATTGAGAAAACCTACCTACTTTCCAGTACAAAGGTCAGTGGCACAAACAGTTCTCATTTTCAATGACTCTCAAAAAAAAAATGCATCTTGTCTTTTTTTCTAAGCAAACTGTAAAAATCAGAATTGTATTATACATGAGTTCTATAGATCTCAAGCACACACAGTGAGTGTTTAATAAGTGATAATGATGAAAAGAACCCAATAAAATATGAAGAGTATTAAAATTGTTTCATTCAGGCCATGAGAAATAGGAAAAGCCAAACTTCAAATCTGTAATGCTACCTTGTCGATAACAAGCTTTCGGTCATATGATCATTCCTCTTAAATATGATAGGCAAGAGAGCCAACTCATATATTTGGCATGCATATCAACCTGTTAGAAATAATTCTTTTTTATCTTTTGTGTTGTGCAGATAACCTTGCATTACATAGCTGTACAAATGGCTCCCAACTTAGCATGGCCTAACTCCTTTCAGCTTTATGATGGAGTCAAAACTACACTCACTCAGTAGGAGTGAATGACTCATTTAGATCACTTCCAGGACTGTAATTCTTTCTGTGATTTTGGGCACTGATAGTGAGTCTCGTCTCCCAGGCAGCCACATGACATAACGGAGATTTTGGGATGTTGTGTTTTTTGAGTTTCATAATTTCTGAAAGATGCCCATGTGCAAACACACACACACACACACACTATAAAGTGGAATTTTTGTGTTAGATGGTGTTGTCAAATGGAAGTAGCCAGGACACAGATTAAATAGGTACACTAGACTAGACCTTAAATAGGTATACTACACTAATTAATGATGTTCAGTAATTTAGAAGTAGCAAATGCATTTTCACCATATGGAATGTTCAGCTTCTCATGGGGTTACTAGAGGCTGCAATCCCACTGTCAATCAGGAGTATCTGTATATAGACTCGGAGCCCACACCACATGCTTGATTCTAGCAAGGTTTGAGATGGTTAAATCTTGAACACTTGAGCATAATTCTTTAACATACTTTGATTTTCTTCTGAAAGTTATAGGTGATGGCTGTGGGGATAGGTCAGTCTGGTAAGTGTTTGCCACTCAAGCCTGAGGACCAGGGTTCAGTCCCCACCCAGACGTGGTGATCCATGGTGCTTATAAACCTGATACTAAGGAAGTAGGAACAAGCAGATCCTTGGGGCTCCCTGACAAAGAAACTCTCGTGCTCAGTAAGTTCTAGGCCAATGAGAGACCCTATCTCAACAAGCCTGTGGTGAATTCTCGAGGAGCACCTAAGACTGTCCTCCGCCCTCCATATATATAGGCATACATATATTTTCCTGTGTACCCCCCACACACACATCACAACTATAGATCATGAAGTCAGGGTTACATTAAATTCAAAGACTCAAAACTCAGTGCTTCTGATTCCAAATGCCATGGCCCATGCTGTACATTCCAAAAGAAACAAGTGTAGTTTTAACGTCTATAAAATCAAAAATTCATAAAGTTTGTTTCAAGGCCTTAAAAATGTGTCTGTCTAGCCGTTGCTATACTTGTTCAGTTTATTCAGATTTTCCTATCTAAAGCTTGATTGACGACTTACAAATTCTGAACCTGTTAGTGCCTTTAGAGTCTAGCAAAATGCTGACACATAGTCACCTTGTAAGTCATGGCTATAAAAATGAATAATCAACTGATTGAAATCAGCGCCGCACATCCGACTATGCAAATATCCAGTTAATCAGTGCCAGTAATTCTTACGTTGAGATGCTTTTGACCACTAGATTATTTCACAACCACCTTGGGAATTTAGTTCATCTTTATCAGGACATAATCAGCTCTATGGTTGTGAAATACTGTGTCCTAAGTCGTGACTGGCACTGCAATAATTGTGATGTGTATATCATTTCCTTTTTGGTAAAGTAGACAATAGAAACTTAATTAGGAAGGTAGTTTACCCACTGCCAATAGACATATTTTTTTCTCTGGAATACAAGCTTCATCACTTAATTTCAAAACTTATGTCTGCCATAAAAGGAAACTTGGGGCCATTATGTGATCCTTAGAGATTCTACACAAATACAATCATCAATTGCCTTGTTAAATTATAGAACCAAAAAGTCAGCTGACAATACATCTATCACAAGATCTAGCTATACCATTCCTGGGTATATACCCCAAACCAAAGGACTTACATCTTGCTACGAGATCTCTTTTCATTCATGTTCATTGCTGCTCTGTTCATAGTAGCTGGAAATTGGAAACAGACTACATTTCCATTAAATGATGAATGGATAATGAAAATGTGTTAATTTACACAATAGGATATTATTTAATGGTTAAGGAAAAATGAAATTACAAAATTCCCAGGCAAATGGATGGAGCTAGAAATAATCATCCTGAATGAGGTGACCCAGAAAGACAAATGTTTCATGTTCCCTCTCACATGTGGATTCTAGTTTTTATACTTTTTATATGCCATTCAGAATACCCACGGTATTTAGCTATACAGGGACCACGGGAGAGATGAGGGTCTCCCAAGGAAAAGGAACTAGAATATAGTGTTATAAAGGAAAATGGAAGAAATTAGAATAAGAGAACGAGATGAGGTCAGGATGGGAGGGCAGGGTAGAGGAGGGACTGTGAGGAGAGATGACCACCACTAACAGCCTTTTAAAAAGGCATATGGGGAAATATTACTGTAGAAGCTCCCTAAACCACATAACACATATAAAAGGAGTTAAAATTGAATTACCATCAAATGACAATAAATACCCCAACTGGGTACCATATGCTATCAATTAAAACCCCCAGTTCCAGGAACAGGTTACATCTTTTAGACTCGTTGGCCAAGGAGATTTCAGCGACACCCGCCCCACACACACACAAACATCACAGGCTGTTGCCAGTGCTATTAGTTACCATCTCAAACTTGATGACAAGACCCTATTGCTAAAGGCAGCACATCCTTATGGCAGAGAACATGGAGAAATCTAGATGTTCCTCAATAACTGGAAGGTTCACCCCTACTGCCTAGTATTCATAGTGGAATACTATTCATAGTTCATGCCACCAAAGGAGATGAGTAATCATCAATGCTATCCAGCTACGAATCCTGGGAGCTACAACAACCTGCCTGCAAGAGAGGCCCACTAGTGCAATAGTGGCATGAACATATGGGAGTAACCAAACACTTTTTAAATATCAGATTTCAAGCCCATTCTGTGAGATAGAAGCTACAGATGACAGTCTCGATAAAGCCAAAACCCTAAGGTTATGTAGGTCAGACACCCTAGGGGAAAAATCTACTACTTGTATTCTGGTAAATGAACATAGCAACAAAAAGAAAGACTACTTATGACATATTGCTACACCTACAGATCACTGTATCACTCAACCCTCATCAGAGATGCTTCTTGCAGTAGACAGTAATTAAACCTGTAAAATACACAGAGAATAAGAGACTTTAGAATGTTCAGTCCTAAATGGGATGTCTGCGTCACACCCCTCCATTCAAGGTTCAAGCATCTTTGCAAAAGTAGGGGCAGAGAGATAGCAAGTCTGAAGAGATGGATGTTTTACAGCACACAACAGCACAGATACACACATGAATTCATGGTGCTTGTGTCAACATGCACAAGACCTGTGTCGGTTCAAGCTAGACGAAGTCCCAGCACAGTGGAAGGGAAGTGAGCAGGACGTCCTATCCCTAATCGAGGAGCTATTGGGAACTGAGAGCTGCTGAGAGGGGGGAAAACCAGTTTTCTTCACTGGAGTGAGCTCAGGAGCAGTGGGCCATCTCAAAATGGACTCTGGTTTCTTTTCTTCTCTTTTGGGAGAGAGAGAGAGAGAGAGAGAGAGAGAGAGAGAGAGAGAGAGAGAGAGAGAATAGTATGTTGGGGAAGCAGGAATACAGGAGACGTTCAGGAGGCCTTGGGAGAGGGGAATGAATATGATCAGAATAATTTGCATGAAATCCTCAAAGGATAAATGAAAACATTAAAGAAAATCAGTAAATTTAAACAACAAAAACATCTTAGGGTTTGTTCTTTTTTAATTTTACTGCTAGTACGTGTGTGTGTGTGGTGTGCGTGTTAGTGTAGATACAAACATGCCATGATGCATGTGTGGAAATTATGGCACAACTTTCAAGAGTCAGTTATCTCCTTGTACTGTATGGGTTTGGGGACAGAACTTGGTCACAGAGTTTTGTGGCATTTGCCAGCTTTTACTGGCTGAGCTGACTCATTGGTGCTGAACAAAGTGTCTTTGTATAAAGCTCACTGCACCTCCTCGGTTCCTTCACGTAATTAGAAAACATATAGACAATATACACTACCTAATTAGACGCATACATGACCAGGTCTACAATGTGAATTAATAGGCATTTAAATATTAAATCTCTCTCTCTCTCTCTCTCTCTCTCTCTCTCTCTCACACACACACACACACACACACAGACAAACACATGTACACATGCATGTACGTGCCTGCACATGGATCTGCTTACCTGTTAATACACTGTACAAGCATACTTGCATGCACACAAGCATACACATGCGCACACATGCACACATGTGTGTGCGTGCACACACACACAGAGTCATTTTTCTTATCTCATTTTTACTTCAGGAAAAACAGCAAAATCGCTCTATACCTACTGTTAATGTGAAAAGTAGTTCTTTCCCATTCAAAGACTATGATGATAGCGGGTATGTGGCATAGTTTGGGAATTAACCCTATCTGGTTTCTATCTATACCATTTGCACATAACCAGATGTCACAGAGATTATAATGCAATGCTCTGAAAAGCCCCTCTGTGGAATGTGACCCCAGCTAAGATGGAGTAAGCATGCTCCACCTGGTTTTCCCCACTGAATGTAACTGCAAACCTCAGACAGAAGACAGGCAGCATGCATAAGAAACAGCATGCCATGTATAATCTAGACATGAACTTTTCTGGGTCCACTAGTCTGGGTTCCATAGCAAATGAGTCCTGAACTAGTTAGTGTATGAGGCACAGAGGGAGCCAGCCCAGCAGAATCTGCCCCACTAGTCTGAGATATAAGGAGAGTTCTAAGAGACGAAGAGAATAACAGAATGTGTTATGAGTTCCTTTTCTTCCTTTCCCATTATGGTCCAGAAGCTATATTTCCAGGCAGTGGCAAGCACCATAGAGTCATGCAGAAGGAGAGAATGTGCTGGCTGAACACTGAAAGTGAGCTCCGGACAGGCGGATCTCTGTGAGTTCGAGACCAGCCTGGTCTACAGAGCTAGTTCCAGGACAGGCTCCAAAGCCACAGAGAAATCCTGTCTCGAAAAACCAAAAAAAAAAAAAAAAAAAAAAGTGAGCTCCGGAGAGATGAGAAAGGGAAGGTTCCAGGGACTTTCTTTTTATTCCTCTGTCCATTTTTTGATTGCCCTGGCAGCAGTTGCATTTGTGAGTACAGGAAAGACCGAAGTCTTTGTTTCCTAGTGAAAGGACCAGCACAGTGTAGCGTTCCCTGTCAATCAAAGAACATCCAGTAGAGATAATGCATTTTATGCAGTCCACGTAGCTAAGCTATTCCAACAGCAAAAGTATTAGTTGATGTATCAGTTTACACACACACATATATTGCATTTGATTTTGTGTGGATGTTAATATACACATATATACTTTTATGTGCATATGTATGCATATATATATATATATATATATACATGTCTGTGTGTACTAAGGCCTCTGATACTCCCAGTTCTATGTGACTTTTGAGCATACAAAATGTGACAAGTTAAAACTGAGGTGTGATCTCGGGATAAAATCCATATTAGATTTCAAAATGCATTTTGAAATGGATTCTTCAGAGTCAGTGCCACCGATTACTCTTTTCTTAGTCAAATCACTAGAAGATGTACAATGAGTTCTAATCACATTGCGATATCGTGCTGCTATAGGAGTCAGTATTTCACTGTAAGACCTTTGGGGAGATGCTGATGCAGGCTAGGGCCTGGGGGAAGAGTGCTACTGAGTGTCACGGATCCTTGAGGGCAGGGTACAGTGGAGAGGGGGGCTGCTTTCCCATTGAGCAGGTAGGAGCTGACATGGGAAACCCTAGAACAGTGGTTCTCAACCTGGAATCGAGACATACACACGGGGTCACATATCAGATATTCTGCATATCAAATATTTAGCTTGTGATTCATAACAGTAGCAAAACTACAGTATGAACCACCATAACAAGAAGAACTGTATGAAAGAACCGCAGCAATAGGAAGGCTGAGAACTACTGACCTAAGGGGAAGGAAGTCTGTAGATTCCTAAGACCTCTGGTGCGAGGGTGCTGAAGTTTGCTCTTACCAATAAAATTAGGAAGGCTGGGAGGTCCTATGGAGCTGACTTGCTCTTCAAAGACAGGAGCCAACTACAGAGCTAGTAGGTGACCCCCCACAGCTAAGGAGTATTTATTCATTAGCATAACACAAAGCCTTGTAGATAAAAATCTGGCCTAGAAGCTGTCTGGTCCCAATTTACTGACATTTTTTTTTTCTCTAGGAAACAGTCTCGATGGAGGAAGGGCTGTTTTAGGTGACTGTCTCCCCATCCCCAATTTTGCTGAACTGAGTGTTAAAAAGAATAACCCTGGCTTGGATTTATTTAACAGCTTATAATGTTTCTGAGACTGTACTGGGGGATCTCTCACGCATCCTCTGGGGGAACACAGGTCTGTAGATACGAGTAATTTTCTTTTCTAATAAGGGGAGAAAAGCCCAGAGCAATATGCATGGTCAATCAACTACACAGCCGTAGGGTCTGATTGGAGGATGGTAGGCTGGCTCCAAGAGCTGCCCCTCTGTAACCTCAGCGGTGGGTTGGTTTCTCAACTACTGCAGCCTTCAGCATCCTCGGCTGCCCCCAGAGGGCTCACAGAAACAAGGATGTTGTTTCCAGCCTGCCAGAATCAAGGACCTGTGTTGCCACTGAGATCTGTGAGCTTAAGTCACATCCCAGGGAGTACTTTGGGTCAGGTATGCTACTTCAGAAAGGTGAGCAAGGAGATCTGCTCCTGCCCAGCTTTGGGTGAATGGAGTCTTGTTCTAGCACTATGGAAGTTTCTTTTGCCTAGGACAATGGCCGAATTTACTAAATCACAACTCAGACGCAAGGAGACCCACCCTGAGGAACGAGCGCTATGCCCACACATTCTCAGCTTCTGCTCAGTCTCCATGGCTTTGAGAGTCTGAAACTGGTCTATTTCCCTCATAAGGTTGGAGGAGTACAAGGCACAAAACAGCCACCCAACACGGACTGCTTTAAATAGATGCTAATTTTCATGTCCACCTGACTCTACCTCTACAAAAATGTATCTGCTTCTTGAATCAAGTCCCCAGGAAGTAAAACAATAAATGAAGCTCGGAAGCAGAGTAGGAAGGAGGCATCACCACTAAGTGTGTCTAAGGAGGAAAGGGGAGTGGCGAGGCACAGCCTGAAGTCATTAGGAGCCACGGAAACTGAAGTATGGGAACAGCCTCCAGACGTGAGGGTGCTCCAGAGGCTTCCTGAAGGACGCGCAGAACTATTGAACTCTGGTTTCCAAACCGTAGGTCATGATCTTCAGGTCAGGAAATCATTTTCATGAATCATGACCAGAAATATCTTTTATCATAAAGCTTAATCAAATAGACTGTAGAATACCATAAATATTACTGTTTCACAGCATAGAGCTTATTTCTCTATGTAACTGTAATCCAAGAGTTGAAAATCTATTGCTCTGGGCTCTGGTTCCCGAGAGGATGCTACTCCCTAAATTCAGCACACCCTGCTGACGATCTTTCTCAATGCTAGTAACGGGAGCTGGAGTACAATACTCTCATCCCAAAAGGCACCTTTCTCCTTTCTCCTGTCTCTTCCTACAGAGAACAAACCTCAGCAGAGTATTTTGTCAATGAAGATAAGAGCTAATACTTATACACATGATCCACATTCAATCTTCCTCGCACTGCCTTTTCAACTCATAGCTGCCACTACAAGGCAAAGGGGCCCCTCTGCACCCATGTGAAGAATAGGGGTCAGGCTTGATGACATTATTGATAGGCACTTTCTTGCAAGTTGGTTAGGATGAGATTTGAACCCTCTTTTTCTTGGGCACACGAGTGTGGTGTGCATGTGTGTGGGGTATATGTGCACGGGTGAGTATGAAGTGTGCGATACGTGTGTGTGATGTGCAGGTGTATGACGGGTGTGGTGTAGGTGTACATGTGTGTGTGTGCACGTGGAGGCTTACAACAGCTGTTTTCCTTGATGACTTTCACTTTGTTGAGTCATGGTCTCTTGATGAACCCAAACTCACTGACTGCAGCTAGATTAGCTCCAGGCCCCGCTCAGTCTCTGATTCCTTAGTCCTGGTTTTACAGGTGGCCGCCACCTCCCTTCTGCTCTTGATGCTAGCGAAAACTGCCCAGTGCCGTCAAAATTGTTCCTGGGCCAAGTTTAAAGTGGGGCAGCATGGATATGCAAGTGTTAGTAGCGTTGCCAGTCAGACGATGCAGCCTGGGTTCTGTCTTTGGATCTGTCAACTCCTGTTTCAGAAGACTGGAGTTTTGCATTTCCTGGTTCCAGATCACGCCTTGCTCTCTTGTCTAGACTCTGCATCCTCAGATCCTCAGCAGGGTGCGGCCACTTTCACAGTCGATCACCGCGCGGCACCCCAACACCACATCTTACCAGACGCCCTGCACTGCTTTTCAAGTTCTCTCTACAGTCTCCTCTCTTCTGGTTTGCCTCAAATGCAAGCTACATCAACCGCCTGTTCCCGTGTTTCAGTGGCTTCTCTTTGCTGGTACATAGAGACAGTCTTTGCCAGGGCATCTTCATAGCACTGTGGTCTACCCACCTTCTGATTTCTTCCCTCCCCAAATGTAATTACATATTTATTCTGTCACTTTTGGCATCATTTCAGCAAAAATTACTAATGAGTATCATAAAGGTTTCTTTACACTTTCAAATGAAACTTTTTGGTTGGCAAAGAAATGAATTTCATTATATTAATATTCTTTCTCTCTTGTTTTTATTAGATTTTGATGATTTCATACAATGTATTTTTATCTTATTCATCCCCCTCCCCGAGCCCCTCCCAGACCCATCCCTCTTCCCTACCCAGCTGGTTTTATGTCCTCTCTCTTTTTTATAGACTCATCAAATTCAATTTGTGCCATCCATATTCTTATTCATGTGGCCGTCCACTGGAGTGTGGGCCTCTTACTGAGGTCTACGTTGTCAAAGCAAGCTGCCTCTCCTCTCCCTGCTGCTGCCACTTCTCAGCTAGGGGCTCAGATTTCTTGGTATTATAATATTTGCTGTGGTCCTTCCTGGGATCTTGACCCAGGCTGTGCTTTCTCCTGGCATCACTAGTTTTATCGACTGCACTAGAAGAGGTCCCCAGCTTTCCAGGCAGGTGACTTACTATGCTGTCTCAGGGCACCCTGGGGCTTTTGCTTCACAGTGTTGTTCTTATTTGATGTCTGTCTTCCTCACTGGACTATGTGCCCTGGTAGGATGAGCAGAGTGTGCATGTGCTTTCTGGCCCAGAGTCTAGAACTGTGCTCAGTTCACAGTATGGAGGCAGACTTTTCACTGAGAACTTTTTTTACTTTTTTAGAAGCAGGTGTGTGAAAGCCCCAGGTGCTCCCGTTTGTCCTGGAGTCTGGGATCAGTGGGGAATACCCAAAGGCAAATCTCCAAGGGGTTAAAGAGCCAGGCTGAGGAGCAGGGAGAAACTTTACATATCAACCTTGCTGCCGCAATGCCTTGGTGTTTATAGTTTCTTCTTTATTTGGTTTGGACACAGGAATCCCTCTATCCCTTTTAGAGTCTGTCATTTCCTTGTTTAGAAATTTAATTAAGTCTGCTCCTAACTTGCTACAAACAGAGAGAGAGAGAGAGAGAGAGAGAGAGAGAGAGAGAGAGAGAGAGAGAGAAAGAGAAAGAGAGAGAGAGAAGTGTCTGCTTTATGGCACTGGGGGAATTGTTAGCTGTGCACAGTGAGGTGACGTTGAAGGATTTACTGTGTGTAATTCCACGGCAGAGCACACGTGCTGGTAGCCTAATCCCAAATTTCAAGCTGTTCCCTGGGCTTTGTGTTTTCTAAGGGATGTAAGGATAAGCCGTAGCAAAAACAGAAATCAGACTTATCCATAAACAAAGAACATTATCTTCTTCAGGCCCCTTATTCCAGCGATGGATGGACCAGACCACGCTGTGGGAATGCTAGCAGTTATCAGCGGTAGTAACAACAACTGTCTGGAGCACCAGCCTTGATTGAGCTTCTCTTTTAGAGTCAAGGGCTTTGGCTACCCTGTCTTATTTAACTTCTACACCGACCAGGGAGGAAGCTGCAGCAGAGAGAAGCCAGGCTCCTTCCTGGAGACCACACATGAAGCAACAGGTGGTAAAAGGATTCTGAGCGAGGCAGATGATCTTTCTGTCTCATCCCTTGACCACCGTTTTATCTGCCCCCTTTGGTCTTTCATCATTCCTCCCATAAATCTTTTATTTCAGGAATTTATTGTATTATGGCCACTGGGGAATCAAAGGATGATAACTTCCAAGGGGCTCGCTCCCTGGAAAAGCTGACCGCCCTGGAGAGATGTAGACTCACCAATTCCCTTGTTGACATATCTCTTCCCTCTCCTTTTCGTCTTTTTAAATGAATTAACAAATTCATTTTAGTTTGTTTAAGAAGAATATTACCCATAGTCCAAGCTGGCCTAGAATTCATTATGCATCCCAAACTGGCTTTGAATTGAAGGCCACTGTCTTTTCTCAGCCTCCCAGGTGCTGGGATTACAGGCATGTGCCCCCATGCCTGAATTCTTGCTGACCCTGACTGAGCACTTCTGTGACCAGGCTTGTGATACCGTATCAGGCCTCAGAACTATTGTGCTATCAAGTCTATGGTCTTACCTGACATCTTTTAGAAATGAGAAAATGAAAACGTAAAAAAAAAAAATCTTACCAATGGATTCAGGGAGGCACCTAAGAGTTAGTCAGTTCTAAGGTCATTTACTCAGGCCGGATGAAAGAGGGCCTCGGGGTCACCTGACTCAGTCACACGTCCCTACACAGCGCCAACCATGGTGATGTGGAGAATGCACAGGCAGGGGACCTTCAGAGCACTGTAAGAGCGCTAGGTAGGATGCATGTGACTTACAACAGAGAAGCCGGAGAAGGTTTCTTGGTGAAGTCTAGTGCTGAGAAAAGGTAAAAGTATAGAGTTTGTGTGGTCACTTTGCGCTTTGCATTAAAAGAGCTATATACACAATCTGGCAGGGACTTCCACCAAGTACCAGTTCCTTGGCTTTCCCACTTAACAGTCTGTCTTCCTAGAGTGCTAAGGATCAGGTCGCAGGCCTTGCACACACTAGAAATGTACTCTCCCACTGAGAGTACATCCAGCATCCTTCCCCTGGATGTTCTGAGGCCATAGGTCAGGGCCAGATTCTCGACACACCTGCATCATCTGCATTTGTAACAAGCTCTCAATGCAGTTCTTGAGTTCCTGTTCACTGTGACGTCACTGAACCTCAAGTGAATAGAGAAGGTATAGAATTCTTTCCAACATCGCAGGTCTCCAAGCTAAGGTTTCCCAGTGCATGCCGTAAACCATTTGGCTTGAAAAAGGATCAACTGTCTTGTTCTTTGGAAAGCTAACCCGTGGAGAATCTAGACTTTCTAGGTTGTCTTGTCTCCATCACGACGAGTCAACTTAAAGCCATAGAGAGTGTGTAAATGGGTGGGCTGGTTGTGTTCCAGTAACATTGGAAGAGGTGGAGTAAGCACTAATAACTTTACTAAGCACTTGCTGATTATCTACTGAAATAGGAAAGCTTTGATCTAAATTTGGTATTCTCAACCGGAATGAGTTCGCTAAGTAGGGTGTGGTGGAGTCCTTTATAATCACTGTGACAGGAAGAGGCTGTGAAGACCCATTGGTGGAAGCCAGCAGTGCTGCCAGGTACCTACAGGACAAGACAGCGCTACATGGCCATAGGGCCAGAGACAAGAAGCTTGTCTGATTTCTGCCATGCTGTAAAGTTACAGGGTGAGGCGTATGCTTGAGAAAACATTAAAACAAAACAAAACAAAAGGACCAGGGCAGTAAGAAATTTAATCTTGTTGCCTCCCGGCTCCCCACAGTGAGAAACTGTGCACACACTGCTAAGAACTGGAGTACAGTTACTCACGGCAACGGCAAACAACATCAGTGGCCACTCAAAGCCTCTGACGCCACACGCTCCTGCCGTGGTTTTCATAGCACCCTTCCCTCCTGCCCCTTCTTCCCTTTGGACTTCATCACCTTTTGTCTACTGCTGATGCATTAGGTAACTGTTCTAGAATGTTGACCAGCCCACAAAACATATCTACAATGACCACTGAAATACTCCTTATTAAAGCCTTGCATTCCATCTGATGACAGCCTGGCCACTTACAATGAATTACCTTTATGACATTAGACCAGTGATGTTAATCTACAGGTCTTGGTTTCACCATCTGGAATGGGAACAATACTTAATTCAGTCAGTTCCACTCAGACAGAAGCCCTAGGCTCAAGATTGTACCTGGAGAGTTGGGGGGATCCCAGGAATGCAAAACCTCCCAGGGAGAATATGTTGAGGTGATGGGATCTTGGAGGAGGAGGAGGAGGAGGCAAATTCCTTGTTTTTATAAGCCAGCCCAGATCCAGTTTCCCCAGCAGCTAGAAGAATGCTGCAAAGTATGGAAGTGGGTTTCAGGGGGTCTGGACAGCATCACCAAAGGACAGTCGTTAGCTCTTATGCGTGGTCGGGGATAAAATGAGCCAGAAGGACATGAGTGGCGGCACATTAGGAAGGGAAAAGATGCTAGGTCTGCCTCCGAGAAGACAGTGAAGATGACCATGATCAAGATGCCTTGAGGACATCATCAGGGCCTCTGCTCTCGGAACAACTCACTCTCCTGTCTGTTAATTAGGAAATGTGAAGCCCAGGCACTTCATTTTTTATCACGGCTAAGTTGAGCGATCCATTTGAGACAGTGCATGAATAAGGAGGCTGTTTCTGGAAACATGATGCCCCCGTGGATTCTCATGAAACCCTGAAAGCAGTGCTCAGAAAACAAAAGCAACCGAATAGCAGGAGTCTTTCAAATGGCACTTCCTAGCTGTAGCGTCTGGGGATGGCTTGAAGCTCCCAGCCACAAGAGGTTAGGCGGTCCTCATTGCCTTTCATCTTTTGCTCTTCTTAGTGACATCAGCTCCTTTGTTCTCCTTCCATCTATACCACTCTGGCAGTTCAATTATTTCACAGAGAGAGGAGAGTTGCTCCTGGAATTGGAAATGACAAAAGAGAAGCCACAATCGTGATGAAACTTTCTTCTCAGGATCTCATAGTCGCGTGGAAATGAGCAACGGCTGAGCCCGATGTGCTTGCTCTTCACAGACACCAGGAATTAAAGAGTGAGGAAGAGCCAATGAAAGACACGACTCTTGCTCACTTATCCCCTCTCCCCAACATTAACACAGGAAGGGGAAATAATATGAGGAGAGCGTGGGTCAGAGTCTGAAGACATCCAGGAGGGTGCTGAGTAGGGAACTGTAGGTACATCCCCGGGAGCTTCACGGGGATTGCCCAACTCGCCAATGGCTGAACCACATACTTCTTCAGTTAAGTCATAGCAAGGACTGTGTCCTTTTATGAAGGGTGTTTTGGGCACATCTTAATTTGTTGTGCCAGAGTCTCCTCTTTGCTTTTCTTATGTCTACTTTCGACACTGCTTTTAGGAAGATGATAAAGAGAGTGAAAGACGTATTTGTAATAGAGAAAACCTGAGGTTCTTGTCTTGGCTCTACCCTTGGTTAACCGGATACATTTGAACCGATGGATTCGCCTCTCTGGGATTTAATTTTCTTAATCTTCCAATGAGGAGATTTTATTGATCTCAATGGCTTCTTGGGAGAAATGAAGGAAATGATGCATGCCAGGTGCTTAGGCTCTTTAAAGTGGCAACTTATTTTCTAGGCAAATAAAAATGAAATTACATTGATACCGCAGGGAACTGTTTATTGAAGATACTTGAGCTGGGAAATGGTTTCAGGGCTGAAGTACTTCCTGAGTGAGTAGAAGGTCCAGCATTCAGGTCCACAGAACCCTTGTAAATTGGAGATAGATGTCGTAGCCTGTCTGCAATTCCAGCCTTGAAAGGTAGAGATGGGGTCCCTAGGGCAGGCTGGCCAGCAAGACTAGTCTTCCAGCTAGCTGTAGGTTGGCTGAGAGACCCTGCTAGTAACAGGTTACTTTCCCATTGCTCTGACGTAGCATCACAATCAAGGTAAGTTACTGATGGAAGCGTGTACTTCGGCTTACAGTTCCAGAGGGCTAAGAGTCCATGATAGTGGAATGGGGGCAAAGCAACAAGCATGGAGTCTGAGAGCTCACATCCTGAACTTCAAGCACAAAGCAGAGCGAGAAAACTGGAAATGGCATGGGGTTTTTAAACTTTCAAAGCCCTTCCCCTGTGACATCCCAGGCCCACAAAGCCGCACCTCTATGACCTCCCCAAACAGAGCCACCAACTGGGGACCATGTATTCAAACATTTGAGGCTATGGGGGACATACTCATTCAAACCAACACTACCTTGATCATAAATAAGACGAGAGAGAAGTCAAGTAAGAATCCAGAAACTGGCCTGCAGTTTCACGTGTGTGTGTGCACACACAGACACACACAGAAAGAGAGTCAAAGGTATCTAGTATACCTCATAAAGAAGGTGAGCTTGCCTTTGGTGTACCTGATCATCAGTGGCAAACCACACTGACCACAGTTTTGACTCCTTGCTTGGTTAGGTGGCTGGTCAGAGTAGGAAGAAACAGCGCAGGGGAGCAGAGACAACAGCCAGGCTCAGTGCACTTACAGGAATCCAGATCGGAGTACAGATACACGATTTTTAAGGAATCCTTGTAAACACAGGGTTAATCTCCAACAGGAGCACAGTCAGATCTGGTTCATGTTATCATTTCTGGGTTTCCTAAAACCAGTGACTCAAAACCGGGCCGCCCTTTCAGCCTGGGAAATCTGTAAAGCGGAAACTGGGGGGAAAGGGCCCTTTGTGATTCGCCTCCAAATGAATCACTAGTGATTAGAGCCAAATTCAATTTGGGATTCATTCAGCTCTGTTACCTTGAAAAGTGGAAGCACCCTGCCTTTCCCTTTTCCTCTCTTTGTTCCCCTCCCCGCCAGGCCTCTCTCCCTCCACTACACCCTTCACCTTTTGCACAAAGACCTCTGGAATCCCAAAACCTCAGTGGCTCCCTGGGGAAGAAGCCAGTGGACCTCCCACTCCAGAACCACCCTCTAGTCTTTCCTCTCAGGTGCTGTCAGGGAAGCTTGACTCAGTTTTTCCTCGGCACAACCGTGGTACTCTGTTTCTCCTCTCTTTCCGAAACTCCCACGAGTCAGGTCATCACATTTGAGTTAGCAAATGCTTGGGGCATGAACCCAGTCCTCATTGGTGGATGAGACTCAGAGTTGTTGATTGTGTTCAAGGCAAGGTGAGTTTCATACATCTCCAAATAGGCATTCCCACTGCCTAAGAAACCTGGCAGAATAGATAACCAAACAAAGGAATCTGGGAATTACTTGAGCATAGGCTCCTCTGGTCCTCTGTGGGGCCTCTTGAGGAAGTGCTGGGGACAAGGATATCTGGGATGTCCCTTACTGTCTTCTGTCCTAAGACCATCACTATGGCAAGAGTAAGTCTGGGGCCGACTTTCTATGTTTTGTCATCGACTTCAGCTCAGTCAACTGTCCCTGAATATGGGATTTCTGGAACGTACAGGTCTTATTTTGGCCCCATCCTTACCTTCTGAGAACTGCCTTCCAGGGGAAACAGCTATGAAGGCATCTGTATCACAACATATCCCCTTCTCTAGTGCTGGCCTGAAGATTGTACCTCACCTTCACACATCCCTAGAAAGTCAATGAACAGACCGCATTTTTCCCACCAGGGTTCTTCAGGTCATCCTTCCCTTATTACATGTAGTTTCATCCTAACCAATATGCTCTGGGAAATTATAGGTAGATGCATGGTTATACTATTATGTGTACACAGGAAAATAAATTTTCCTTTATATATGGAAAATTGTTCATCTGTATACCTTGTGCCTGGTATACTTCCCATCTTCCCCATGGTGTGTGTTGTCCACAGGAGATCCTGGTCACATGGTGAACTATGTTTAGCTATGAGTCAGATGTCTCACAAAAGCTGAGGCAGTAAGTCCAGGGAGGAGAGAGGTGGGAACAGGTGTGGTAAACTTCCTTAAGGGCTTTGAACTAAGACTCAAAACATGAAAAGGAGTTTGCTAGAGATTCCCGGGGGGAAAGGGTGCTCCCAGCACAAGGAACATAGACTTTTAGTTTTAAAATAGTGGAGGAGGAGTAAAGACAGGATATTTATCTAATCGGTATTTTACGAGTGCTTACCTGAGTCACGTCTTTCAGCCTTCTTTGTGATGCCGAGACCACTTACAAGGAAATTTGATAAGCAGTTCCTCCTCAGGTTGTTTATACTCCAGTTAGATAGTGTACACACACACACACACACACACACACACACACACACACACACACTCACAGACACGTACATGGACACAGCTCTCATTATCTCTGGATTCACACACAGCCTTAGATTCAGTCAATCCAAACAGAAAATTATGCCTTTACAAAAAAAAAAAAATGGGATCTTTGTTGTTGTTGTTATTTCTCCCTATGCAAAATGGTATAACTACGTCTATTTATTTCATACTGGGTGTTAGAAGTAATCTAGATATGCCTGGAAGTGGGTGGGAAGAAGGGCTGAGGCTAAGGCTATATGCTTGAGCAGCTGCGGACGGTCCTGTCCAAGGGGGCTGCTAAAGTCAATCCCCTGCAGACACAGAAGGAAAAGTGCACAGGCCACAGAGATAAGCATTTGAAGAGAGTGCACACTTAAAGGCCAGAATAGCAACCCTGCTGATAAGAGTCAGTGTGAGCTCTGAGGAGGAGCTCCCATAGAAGCCCAGACTGGGAAAGGCATCCGAGAAGCCGGGACCATGAGGAATGAGGTGAAATCTGGGAGGCAGAGTAAACAATACTTCAGGCTGGAGGAAGAGATGAGAAGAAACAGAGGCGGCAAGCCAGTGGGGCTGCAACCCCAGAACCTACAGACCCCGCCTCCATCCTTTGCAGCGAGGCGGATGCAAATGGTGGGAACAGCTTCTAACCCAAGCCCTTAACCCTGTGCTCTGGGTGGATGCTACTAGGATCTGTGAATCCTGTGAGTTCCTACATGCACTGAGGGAGGGGCTCCGAGCATCTCTACTTTTTGCCATGGCCTCCAAAATCACTTAGTAGTTTCTCGGTGTCTTTGGTTTTCTTATCCCAGCCCCCTATCTTGCTTATTTAGAGATCTGATTTTTTTTTTCATTACCAAGAGAATCCAATTTTCACAATCTGGAAAGCAAACAAAATTTCTCAGAATGATGAGATTAACTTGCCCAAGGACACTCAGTAAAATGGGGCCTCTCGGCGAGGTCAAGGTCTAACGCCCACCAGAGCTCTCTGCCAAGCTCTCTGCTTCGCATGTTTTTGCATGGCTTACACGCCTTCCCCGGCTCAGAGTCTTGCCTCCCCCATCAGGACTTTATCATCTCAGCTTCGTGAAACATTAGTTGGGTATTCCTCCCGGTCACTGACCATGACTTGCGTGCACATTTTTTTCCCTTTGACACTTGGCTCTGCTACCCACTCCGCCGTCCTCAAGGGTCACAGGAACTTGTAGAAAGAGAGCTGGCTTCATGGGCCCTTTTTACATCCCCAGAGGACAGCGCGGTATTTCCTCGCACTAGCATGACATACAACGATGGTCAGAAACAGCGCTGCCCTTTACAAACTGAGCCTGCTTGCAAGTCCACTGCTACCGCGTGAATATTACACCAATCACCTCTCGTTCTTCATTATGTAACAGTATGATGAAGACGGTAAGCAAGCCTCACGTCCTCGCCTGCTCCTATCATCGAACAACTCACGGCCAGCCTTGCTTCCTCTTAGCTCTTTTCATACACAGTGCCTACTCAGATTGTTTTTAAACAAATGGTATAGATCATACAGTTTCCCCTCCAAACATTTCAGCATTGTTCAGGATTTTAAATAGACTTTGCTATATATATATATATATATATATATAAATAGCCCAGGGCTCTTGCCAGGCCATAGAAAAGTCTGAGGCTCTACAATACCACGTGGGGGCAGGTGGATTGGAGCAGCCCAGAGGTCTCTCTCTGAAATATTTCTTTGTTCAGCTAGAGTCTCTTAGACCCTGTGAACTACCGCTTGAGTCGGCTCTGTGGGGTTAGCTGTGCAAGCTTGGTTCTGTTATCTACCTTGTTTGGTAAACACACGCGGGCTCCAGCGCCACCAGGATGGGAAGGAGTCAGGAGTCGTGTGAACGTAAACTAAATTTCACATTCACTTACTCACAGCTCAGCTGAATGCAGAAAGCAGTGCCAATGGCCTGGCTTCATGGGAACAGGCCCTGGCTGCATCGGAACCCACCTGCGCCATCCACCTCAGCCCACTGGGGGTAATGAACCCTATCCATGTTACACCTACGCTACATCTGGGGGTCACAGACGCCCCTTCCACCATTTCCCAGTAGCTCACAAACAGCAGCCCTGCTGACACTCATTTCCACAGGCAAACGCCCGTTCCTTCGCAAAGCTGACTACAGTACATATTGCTGTACCTACAAATCTACGAAACACTTAGCATGAGCTAAGTTGTGCTAGTACTTAACCAGGTTTTATCTTTTTTCTCTTCGTTTATGCAAGTTTTGAGAATTGTGCACAAATCCAGTGTTTCCCAGCCTTAGCCCTGCTGAGATGCTGGCTGGGTAATTCGTGTAGTAGCAGTCTGTCCTGGTCTTTATCCACTAGGAATGCCAAACTCTGATCCCCCTACCTTACCTTAGCACCAAAAAAGGACTATAGACATTGCAAATATCCCCTGGGGATAAGGGTCAAAAGCACATAAAATCTTTCTGAGTGGGTGGGAATGGTTGCCGTAATTCTGCTTCCCATAATCTCTGTAGTAGCTACCACATTACCCGAATAGGATCGTTTTAGGAATAAGTGGGCATCACAGCAGAGCCTGTTCTATTTGTACCTTACACAGATACCTCTGAACAGGTCCGCAAGCTAACATGACTTACCATGTGCTGTAGGATGCCACCAGCTGTGTGTAGAACTAGCAGTGTGAATCTGCAATTCAAGATCACTGATGGCTAACAAGATCTCTGCTTTCAAAGTCTGCAGACCTTGAACCGTACCAAGTCTTATAACAAGAACAATGCTCACAGCAATGGTTACCATTTACTGGGGTGACTCACTATATTTTGACCTTCACAAGAGCTGCTCCTTCTGGTCACTGTCCATCACTCCTCACACACAGGTCTTTAATAGAAGAGAACCTTAAGGAAGAAAATTGAGGCCCTGAAAATGGAGTGATCTACTTGATGTCTGCCGTCTGTCTACTTGAGAAAGAGAGGCATCAGGTCTTGGCCATAAACTACCTGCAAGGCTCCTGGAAACTCTTCCCAAGGATACCAGCAGCTACTTCCTAAATACTTGTGCATGTTCCCAAAGTAGCGACTATCATTCATAATTCAGAAGAGTCAAAAGTTCCGCCGTCCTTACCCAACCCAACTAAATATGACAAAAATGATCTCAGAACTACATAGAAACTGTATGCTGCTGTTAAAAGTAAGGCAACAGAAATGAAGCTGATTATCTAGAAATGTGCTCACAGGTAAGGATTTTTAAAATGTATCATTCTTGTATGCATATGTGGCGACTGTGTAAGCACAGGAATGTGCATACCGCAGCATGCATAAAGGGGTCAGAGAACAACTGGCGGGCTAGCTCTCCCCTTCCAAATCCCAGAAACCAGGCCTGCATGGCAAGCGCTTTTAGACACCGAGCCATCTTGCCTGCCTTATCTTTTTTTTTAAACAAACAAGCAAAACAAAGAAACAAAATAATTCTTGTCCATTTGTTGACATAGGTTATCACATATCCCAGGCTAGGCTTGACCTTACCACACGGCTGAGGATGACCTGGAAGTGTTTATCACCTTTTCTCTACCTCTCTAGTGCTGGGATGGCAGACGTGAGCCACTACCTTCAGCTTTTTGTGACGCCGGACCACCTTCAGCTTTTTGTGATGCTGGAGATCAAACGCAAGGCCTAGCACCTATGAGACAAGTCCCCTGCTTGTCACCAATGTCACAAGCTGTTCTCATGCTTCACCGATCCAACACCATATATACTGTTTCTACATTAAAAATGAAAAAAACCAGCCAGGCGGTGGTGGCGCACACCTTTAATCCCAGCACTCTGGAGGCAGAGGCAGGCAGATCTTTGTGAGTTTGAGGCTAGCCTGGTCTAGAAGAGCTAGTTCCAGGACAGGAACCAAAAAGCTATGGAGAAACCCCGTCTTGAAAATAAAACAAACAAACAAACAAACAAAAAACCCAAAGACATTATCTCCAATCAAGAAGTACCCTTACCTCTGTCTGTGTACAAGAAGAACGGAGTATATTTTTAAACAACTTCTTTTTGTGTATGTTCAGCCATGAACATACATTACATACATGTAAGTGGATTTATTTTTTTCTTTAGAAACATCTTTAGAAAGGGGGACTGCAGACAAAAATTGCACAAGAGATAATAACAGAGGAACTAGATACTTAATGAGTTCAAGTTGGATTAAATTCTAGAATACAAAAGGCCTTGCAGATGTGATTACAAAACCACTGTCAGTGCGCTTAAAGAAGTCAGGGACTGGGATCCAGGCCAGGGTATTGGAGACAAGAATATGCTACTCCAGTCTGCAAAAATGAGGAAAATGTGCATCATGAAAACTAGAAGGCAGCGAGCAGAGGATACGGCATCCGATTATTTCCTCCTATTTTAGGAGCCTTTAGGAAGGGATTCTTGGCAAAGATGGCTGGGAGCCTGCAGGGCTTTCAGTCCACTGCCGTGAGCTGCTTCCTCTTTCGATGGTTTACTTTTGATAGATCAATAAAATATCCCAGACAGTATGTATTCCCGCAAGCTCATTTGAGACACAGATGTGTGTGTTTCTTTGTGAAGCACGGGCTGATGATCCGGTGATTGCATTCACAGCTAACTGAACTGTGAAGAGTCACTACCTAAGGCTCCAAACTGCCTTCCTGGTAACTACGCTCAGTGCCTGGGACACACAACCCAGGCAGATGGCCACCATGGCTAGTCTCACTTCCAAAGGCAGAGCTTTGGGTGCTTCCAGGGTGGAATCATATTCTTGAAGACACACCATTTCAAGAGCTGAGTTGGGACTGCATTTTTGACCTCACAAGCTCTCTATTGCCTTCCTAATAAGCAATGGGGATTGAAAGGAGGACTCTAATTAAGGCTGTGGTTTTTCTCCCATGAAGTATGTGGATAAATGTTTCCTCAGAATTAGCTACCCTGCCTGTACTGGGTTCCACTTCCTCTCCTTCGCTTGGACCTGGGTGGACTTTTCAACGGGTGTAGCCGGGCCAGATTCCCTGAGGGACTCCAGTCCCCTTTTTCCAAAAACATCATCTCTAAGGCCAATGTGAGGTTTATGTTTTCCCTGAATAAGAAAAAAGGATTTAGCCCATTTAATTTCCTAGTTCAGTCACAAACAGATCTTTTGGGATAACAATCCCTCTGACTTTAAAAATAAAGGATTTCTTTCTGTCTTAAAGGTTCACCAACAGCACTTTGCTTTGGAAGCAAAGGAAAGAAGGAAAGGAGAGACAGCAAGAGTGGGTAATGAACATGGGGAGGAAGGACAAGGGTTTTAAAGAAGGGAAGAGAGGAAGAGACCCACAAAGCAAGGAATAAGCTGTGGAAGCCTCTCCCTTGTGCGGTATAACCAAATTCCTCTTCAAGTCAGCAGGGCAAAATTAAATGGTTGCAGTTCCCCCAGCTGTTTGGTCTGAGATGCTGTGTAAACATGCCCGCCCCTCATCTGGCCCCCAGGAGGCTGGAACCTCGGGAGGGGAGGGAATCCTGCTCTGCCAAAACCACCATGAACTCTGCAGTGGGGTCCCTCGCCTGCTTAGTCAGCAGGAGCCACCAACAGGAATTCGACTGTTTCCAATTTCGTTTCTTCTCCATGCCAAGAGGGGAGTGTTCAGGTGAAGGGTGAAGTCCTGGAACAATCGAGGTCAGTTCCAGCTTAGAAATGGGGACACGGCTCTCAGATCATTCCTGATAATGTGGCGTCCAAGTTTGTGGCGAGATTACTCCTTTCTGGTGTCTTCCATGTGTTCCGCTGTTCTTTGTGAGACTGTCTTCCCTCTCTGTACTATATCCTGGCATTTTTGCATCAATGGAAAGTTCTGTGGTCATTAACAGATTTGGCATAGTATTGAGCAATATATATTGTTTGTCATGAGAAGGTGCCCTCCATCCATTGGCTGCAGAAACACACTGTAGCACTGCAATTAACATCAGTTATCTCTAGAATGTGGCTTTGAAGTTTTATATTTTTCTTTAGTTAGATTCTTCTGCTTAGGATTATAGGTAACATGCACAAGGAGCTTCCTGTGCATGAGGTAGCATTTCACATCAGTCACCCCAAGGCATCCTTGCAAAAGACCCATGAAGTAGCTACTGTTCTATTTGATGAGGCAACCTTATAAAGTCACTCGCCATGGTTATGCAGCCAAAACAATAACAGAAGTCGGGCTTGAACCTTCAACTCACACTAGAGGCTGTTCTCAGTTCTCATAGGCACCTGTGCTGATACAGTGTTAAAAAAAAAAAGCAGACCAATTAAACGTAAATGCATTCTGAAAACTTTTATAATCTGCTTCCAAACCGAATGCAGATAATTGAAATGAATTGGCAGGCAAACCCCTACTAACATGCACAATGTCCCTAGTGCTAAATTATGTGGCCAGGCTGACCACAGGCAGCATTCTGTTGTTTGCACGTGTGCTTTGTATAGCCCCCAAGAAACACAAAACCTTCCATCTGATATGCTAACCACTGTTCCTTTAATGACAGGATGGGATAATTTTAGATTTTTTTTTGATTCGTGGTATTTTAAAATTGTCTGTCATAGCAACTATGACTTTTGTAGGAGGCCCAGGTGAAGGATGGGGTGAGGGGTTTCAACCCCACTTTCCAGCCTCTCCATGTACCACCTCAGTCCTGTGTCCTAAGGAGCTTCTTGAATAACTACTCATCTTCCCCTTCTCTGTCTACCTGGGGAATTCAGCTTTCTTTAGAGAAAACCGATGCTGGTGCCTTGAGACAAGACACACAATCCAGGACCTCCACAGAGTTGGCAACATACTGAGAGATAAGGCTGACTAAGTTTTACTTCTCTGGCCTGTCTACACTTTGGCAGCTCAGAGGCCAAGGACTGCTTATCCGATGGCGCTCATTAGTGCTAAAATCCCTTGATTCCTGGGGCTCGGGGATGGGCTGATCATTAAAAAGTCATGTTAAGATTGCTGACAAGACCTCCATGAAGGCCACGTCACCCTTTTCCTTGTTCCTGAAGGAGAGGCTATGTGTCAGGGAGAAACTGAAAAAACCTCCAGGTTCCCTGCCTCCTCATGCATGCTCCGCTCTTCTCTGTAATCCAGGATTGATGTGTTTAGTGAGTGCCTACTATGGTCAAGATAATGTTCTGATTGATTGGGAGGGTCTGTGACTTGAATCTGAAATGTCCCCAGCAGGCGAAATTTATCAGGTGGGGGAGAAAGCATCCAGGTGCTTTTCATATAGGCCTTTGTGGACATTTTTTATTTCCCAGCCATCTAGTAGCTAGAATTAAAAGAACAATTCTCGATAAATGATATTCTAAAAAAGGCAACTCACAAGAACATAAGAGCGAGCAAAGGTTGCCACAGATTGAGGTGAATGAAGATCAGAGTTGATTACAAATGTGCAGAAAGTAAACTTTGAAATGATGGCCTTGTTCTTCGTCTGATCACTGTAGTGGTTACACAATGGTCCACAGTGGTCCAAACTTGTAGAACTAATATTCTTTATAGTTGTGTTTGGGGATAGGGAAGAAAGAAAACAGGGAAACACAAACCGTCTTGGACTTAGTGCCTGTGGACACTTTAATATTAAAAAAATGGAAAGCAGAAATACAATTCTCCCCAATACTTTACCTGGCATCTCCAAGACTGACCCCACAATAATGGCTCACGTTCAACACCAGGAGTCAACCCACCCAGTAATACAATCACTCTTGCTCGTTTCTCAGTCACACCTACTTTTATTTACTTCTGCCTCTCAGTGCTACATCCATAACCAAACAGCAGAAAAGGCTTCTGCTTAAGCTCTGCTTTGAAAGGAACTTGGAGGAAGACACCAGCTGTGTCTCTGTGATAGGCTTGTCAAGAGAAATTGGGGCTAATATAGGTCCTGGATCCACACCATGCAGAACATTCTTCCCAAACCTCCTTTTTGCCTTTCTTTGAGTTAAACCAAAGCCACAGACTGGACCAACGTGAACTAACAACAGACTTTGAGAGAGCAAGTGTCGGGACACTTGCCCAACATATTCCAGTGCCCGGGTTTGACTTCCACACCCCCAAATTGCAAAAGAAAACACAAAACCACATAGATAAATTCAGATATCCAAACAAATGGAGAAATGATGATATGGAAGTTTTGCTTAATAAGAACGACAGAAATCTGGATGTCGGAAGGGAGCTTGGTTCACAAAGTGCTCACCTAGCAGGCGGGGAGCTCTGCATTTGATCCCCAGAGCACATTAAACTGGGTGCGGTGGAGTTTAGTTCACGGAGTATGCTTCCCAACTGGCTTCACCAAGGGAAGTTCCCTTCACCAGGGAACTCTGGGACTTTTACCAAACAGATTGATCTGCAGCTTGGGGAGTGTCAAGTCTCTGATGATCTCTGATTCTGGAACTTGCCCAGCAGTCCACATAAAGCAACACCAATCACACAGTGTGCGCAGGTAACCATGTAGCGTTGTCATGGTAACCATGCAATGTTGTCATAGAAGCTGTTAAGGGAACTATGCAGGAGGAGCTTACTCTGAGGAGAGGACAGACTTGATACTGAAGGTGAGCTACAACAGGCCAGTTCTGGCTCTCCACCATAAAGGAGAGTTCTGCAGAATCAAAGGGAAACAGTTCTATGTTTGACTTGTAATGCCTGAAGCATAATGAAGCCGAGTGTGTGTCCACAGGACTAATCAAAGAGTGCTTTTAAGACTGAGCTCAGCTCTACTCCTCCTTAGCCAGAACAAGAACCTAGTATGATCGACTTGATTTTGTAGACTCACCTAGCTCTGCATCCCCCCCCTCCCCCCGGCACCACCTTAAACCAGGTGCAGGGGTATGTGCCTGCAATCCCAGTACTGAGAGGTAGTAGCAGGAAGATAGCAAGGCCAGAGGCGTAGTTCCTTAAATACTGAGTTCAAGGCCATCCTGGGAGATTTGAATGCCTGTCTTGTAACAAGGGAGATTCTGAGACCTTCGTCTATGGGAAGCTACGGTATCTTAAGGTCTTTTTCTTAAAGCAACACCATCCTTAATCCCATATATTATCACTGAAATTGCAACAACCTTAGGGGTACGTGAGTGGTATGAGTAATGAATCTAGAATATAGGACTAAAATTAATTCTCTATCTGTCGACAACTCCTTACTTCGAAGAAATTGCTGCACTTAGTTCTGTATTTACATGACCACAGTTGGGAAGAAGGATGGAGAGCGTCACCAGCCCAAAAGCAGGAGACCAAAGGAAAGTTTTGGGCTGGAAAGTTGCTGGGTTTTATACATACAATGCCTGTGGGATTTTCCATTCCCACATAGAACAGAGGGCATAGAACAGAGGCGCTCATAGCCTGGGAGCCTTGGAGACAGCACTATAATACTAGATAAGCCTGAAAGGATTTCTACAATAATTGGGGATATCTAATGGATAAGAGGAATACGGGAGCATCTGCACTTGAAGTAGGGTTGAGGGGGAGTCTCTAAGTGGATTTTGTTTGTTTGACATTTGCATCTTAATGTTTCATTTACTGAGGAATGCAGGTGTGCCCCTGTGTGAGTATCTGGAAGCCTAGACATCAACATGAGTGCCTTCCTCTGTTAGGCTGTACCGCCCTACTCTTTGAAACAGGGTCTCTCACTAAACCTGAGCTCACCCATTGGCTAGTCTAGCTAGCCAGGAGCTCCCTGCATTTTTCTTGTCTTCAACACCTTCCTCACCCACAGTAGGGAATTACAGATGCATATGCTTAGCTTTTGGGGTAAGTCCTAGAATGGAGGGTTCCAAACTCAGTCACCATTGTCACATGGTAAGGACTTTATCACTAGCCCCAGAAGGTAGATCTCAAAAGGACTTCCCTGAGAAGATGGTAGGAGGTAGGTAGCCTAAGGCCCAGTCTCCCTTCCTGGAGCTAAAGCATGTCAACACGTGTGTGTGTGTGTGTGTGTGTGTGTGTGTGTGTGTGTGTGTGTATTTCTATGTTTAGAGAATGCATATGGATACCAGAGCACAACCTCAGATGTCATCCATCAGAAGCTACCTACCTTCATTTTATTGAATTTTGAGTCAAGTTCTCTCATTGGCCTGGAACTCATCAAGTGGGATTAGGCTGGCTGGCTAGTGAGCTGCAGAGATCTGTCTCTCTTTGTCTATGCTAGTAGTGAGGTTTCAGGCACATGGTTCCCTGCCCAGCTTTTTTCACATAGCTTCCGGGGGTCAAACTCAGGTTTTCATACACTTTGCTGACTGAGCTGTTTCAAAATACCTTTTCAGACAAACTCCAGCTAGAGGAGGAAGTCCCAGAGTGCTGTGGTAGAACCTTGGTATCAAAGTCTTCGCATGGCTTCAACAGCTCGAACTTAATAAAAAAGCAACGGCACCGCCCTTACCTTCTACCCTGCTGGTAACTACAACGCTATGCCAACTCCTTTCCGTTCGCCCTCCACACTGCCTTTGCTGACCATGGATAGCTTAGAGGATGAAATGACAATGGAAAATCAAGTCATGAGGTGAATCTAAGAATGCACTGTTCCTCCGAGATGTAGTTTATAAATTAAAAAATTCGCACGGTGTTTCTTCCTCTGCAAACACCATTGGTCCCAGATAAGGAACGTCATCCTGAGAAAACTCACATCCATCTCCCTCCCACTCCACTGCTTTTTGCTCCCTTTCTAACTATGTTGTTTTTGTTTTTCATTTGCTTAGGTTTGTTTTTCGAGACAGCATTTTCTATGTAGCCCTGACTGTGCTGGAACTTATACTGTAGACCAGGTTGGCCTTGAACTCAGAGATTCCTTCTACCTCGGCCTCCCAAGTGCTGGGATTAAAGGCGGGTGACATCACCGCCTGACTGTCATTCTTACTGGCTCGTCTCATCATTACGTCGTATAGCACTGTGTAAGGACAAGTCAGTTCAGGTTGAGTTTTAATCACATGGGATTTAAGTAGCAAAAGAGCAAGCCAGCTGCCATGAAAGCAAGCGTTCCACCATCTGCCCCTTCCTTGTCTTCCCTCCTCTGCACGTGTTGAGATGTTCTGTCTTGTTTATCTGTCTGCAGGATGAAGAGTTGTCATTGTCATCCTCACTCCAGCCGCTGGATGCTACTAAGCACCATGCCCTAAGCACCATGTTTGTAAAACTAAATACATATAAATTACTTTAGACAAGCCAAAGCGAATGAAGTAGTAAGCCCCATTTTCCTGGTGGTAAACGGAGGACGAGGAAGCTGACGGGACTTGCCAGATGCCACATGGCTTAAGTGGGGCTTTCTGGAATTTGAACCTCTCCCTTCTGAAGAAAGCTTGGGCTTCACTGAAAACCATCAAGTATGTTTGGGTAGCTTTGGCACCCTTTCAATCTGCTCTTTTAAGTTTCTAGAATTATTTTTAGTAAGTGCATGAAATAGTGGGTTTCCTGATGGCATTTCCTTATGCGTGTATCAGTGCACTTTGCTCTTGCTTGTGTCCACGGCAGCTCTCTCTGCCTCCCTCCTGCCCAGTGCCTCTCCTTCCCTCAGAGTCCCCCATCGCTTTTTGTGTCGCACACGTGTAGATGTACACACATGCACAAATGCACTATAATTAAGGATCCTGCATTTGTGAGATCAAGCAATACTGTTTTCCTTTCTGTTATCATGGTCTTCTCTTGATCCTCCTCCTGTCCCCCTCCCATGTCCTCTTCCTGCGGGTGTTTGTATCATGTTTTCTTTATGTGATCACCTGTTGACTGGCATCTAGACTGGTTCCATATCTTGGCTGTTCTGACTAGGGCTGATGAACATCTCTGTACAAGCATCTCTGAAGCACCCTATTAGATTTCTTTGTGTATCTACCCTTGATTGACAGAGTCGGATGGTACGGTAGCTGTGTTTTCAGTTGTTTTGAGGAACCACCATACTGACTCGCACAGCGTCTGGACTAGTTTCGAGTATGCTCTATTCAAGCTAGAGAAATGCCCTTCCGGCGTCTGCTTTCTCCAACCTGCCAAGGGTCTCAAGAATTCCAAGATTATCTTCTCTTGTAGACATTTATACTTGATAGGACAGTCTTTGAGGACCAAAGGGCTGGCAGCTCAAAGGCCTGAACCTGCTGCTGAGTCTCAGAGCTTGGGAATCAGGCAGAGAAGAATGGGCCTGCTCAGTTTTCATGGAGAAGTCCTCCCTAAGACTCTTCAGTGACTTATGCGAGAGACCCTTCCACCCCCCCCCACCCCCCCCACCCCCGCGTGCAACACTTCCCAAAACAGATACACGCAAATTCTCCAATTTACTCAGACCAAAGCTATTCTTTAAGGCCATGTCTTTAAACCCATAGGTCTGAGGAAGTAGTGAGGACGGTTTTTATAAACACAGCAGTTTCAGATCCCTGGCATGGCTCGTGTCAGATGGGCCAGGTGCTGGCTTTCTAGAAAACAAAAACACGCTCTCTGACTATTCATCCCCTTCGGTCCCCAGAACATGTCTTCTCCCCGCTGTTGACAGTCCAAAACATTTCAGTTGGCAGAACAATAGACTTTACTCCGGGTAGACCACTGAGAGCTGACTTTGGACAACGATTGTTCTATTTCCAGAACGTCGCTGGGGATGGTGGAAGGTGGCCTCAGAAATCCAGCCACAGTCAGATACCACCTCAGGGGCTTCTGCACCCCAGACCTTCAACCCCAAGCCTGGAACTGTGTGTGCAGATGGTTTGCAATGTTTGAACTTCACTGAAGAGCTGGAGGCAAGGGGGTGTTCCCCCCGCACTGCTCTGCAACTATGCATCTGAATTCCGTGTCCTGAAGACCTCGTGTGTGCCGACCTGGGAGCCGCTAGATACAATTCAACAAGAAAGTGCTTGTTCTTCCCACAACATTCTGCTCTATGCAGGAAGAAAGGTTGGGTAAGAGGTGTTCTGGGCCTGTTATTGGCCTCAGATGTAGGTTTGCGGAAACAAATGTATCCCCGAGGGTTTTCTATGGTAAGAACATTTTTCTCCATTACTAAATGAGTAATTAATGTTCTAATATGGGGCCAGGCCTTATGTCGAAAATTTATGTGCACAAAACCACCCTCCTTTTTCCTCAAAGCAACTAGATCCCCCCCCCCAAATGACTAGGAGGACAGCTTAAAAAAGTAAACATTTGGGTGGTCTGTTGATATTCACAGAGCACATTTGAAATGAACTAATTTGCCTTCTATGAGAAACAGATTTTAATGCTGTTCAAAGAGTTGCTTCTTTGAAATGAAGTAGCACGGGTTGTCTTTGCATGTCCTCGGACTTGTTTAGGCTGTAGTCCTAATGGCGGCATGTGCTGATGAGGGGGAAAGAGGTTACCAGACCTGGGACCAGAGGCCCAGAGGATCTTAACCATCAGCAGCAAAGAGGCAGAGGCAATAGCAGTCCCGTATTTCTGATAATGCCCCAGGGGACTGAGCCTTGTAAAACGCATTCTGGATGCTCTGGGACTAGCCAGACTCTAGCCACGAAGGCACAAGGAAGGGGGATTTTTACAGGCTTTCCTGCTCTCTCAGATTCTGTAATCCTTTACAGTACACCAGTTCCAGCATCTCCAGCCCAAGGGAACTTCAGGAAGGCTGAGCTTGTCAATCTCTGGGCATCTTCCCAATGCTCCTGTTTCCCAAGCCACTCCCATACCTCCCTCCTTAATTAACAACTTTCAGTGCAATTGGTTAACTGCCAGCATCGGGAAAAGTGACTCTGCTGGCTTTGCCTGAGAAAGCCTAAAGAGGACTAGGAGCGTCTGCTAATGATGGCTCTAGAGTGGAGAGATGCATGACAGTCCCCTGGGATTTAACCTTTCCCAAGCTTTCTGATGTCCTGTGCTAAGCCTTGTAAAGTAGAATCTCAGAACGGGGGACTGAGCAAGTATACCAATGTCAGGGACAATGGGGCAGGAACCTCTGACAGGGCATCTCCCAAAGAAAGGATTCTTAAATAGAAATATTAAACATTATTTTTGTAGGTAATATTAATTCTCCAAAACAGTGGGCTTCTGTATGATACTTTCATATGGCCCTATTCACTTTGGGTATTACTCCTATTTATAAAATGTTTCCTATCAAGAGCACCAGGTAGATGTGAACCATTTCTTTGATGAATAGTTGTTATGAATATGTCATTAACTCTTGCTGTTTCAGGGGCAGTGACAGCCGAGCAGCATTTGACCCTGCAAACACGTTAAGGTTGAAACAATGGTGAGTTTTTCTTTTACTGAGATATAATACTCCAGAAACTTCACCCTTTTTAGAGGCAAATTCTATGGATTTTAGGATGCTCTTCATAGTTGAGTAACCACCACCACTATGAACTTCCAGATTTCTGTCATCACTCCCAATTGAAATCCCATAACTGTTCGAGCCTTCTTCTCAGCCCCTAGAAACCACTAACTTCTGGTCCTTGTGGACCTGCCTGCTCTAGCATTTCATGTAAGTGGAATTAGGCAGACTTTCACAACTGGCTTCTTTCACATAGCATATTATCCTCAGGCTACATTTGTTTTATAAATATAGTCTTTCATCCTTTATGGCTGAGCAGCCTCCCACAGTGTGATAATACCCAGTCACTTTACCTTGGTGTTGGCTGACAGGCATTCAGATTGTGTACCTTTGAGGTACAGTGCTTGATACTCTTATCAGCATTTGGGCATACGATGCGATGTGGGCGTGCATACCAGTTCTCTTGATAACTATGTGCTTTTGACTACCCACACAAGCCCTTCTTCGTTCTCATGATCGCTGCTCGTGGTTTGTATGTGCTTGATTAGTGCCAGGATGGCCATTTGATCAAAATTAGTCAACGAAAGGATTCTGTACTCTTGGCCATGGTCATCAGTTCATTCAGTAAGGATCATTTAAAGTGAGCCAGTGTCCTTTGCTGGAATAGTATGGCTACCCAGACATAGGTAGAAGATATGATCTCCTTGGAGGGTAGCTAATCACATCGATATGAGAGTTCTCCCGGTAGGGAGAACCTACTCAAATGATGGAGAGAGGCATTTGAGTGCCTGGATCCTCCAGGCTTTGAAGTTACACTGCTGAGCTTACTCTTTTTTCTGAGTGCTACAGGGTCACTGTCTGCTTCTCCCCATCTCCCCCAGTTCCTTGCTTAGGAACCAGAAGCATATACAGAAGCGTCTCCTTCTGTGTGATGCGCAACAGAAAGGGTTGGTTCTGTGTTTCTGGGGGCTGGTGGGCTGAGAGATTCCAGGCTCCTAGGGGCATCCTCTAGAGCGCTTCGGGTTTTGTCACTCTCGCTTTTGTGGCAGCGATGAAGCTAAGAAAAGAAAAGGATTCCTCCTTGCATCAAAGAGGCTCATTATGGAGTTGGTTAGCCATTTGGGTAAGAAAATGCTCTTGCCTGGACTGCTTGATGTTATGCTGTATGAACTGGACTTGGAGGACCCACAGAAAAATGACAGCTGAAGTTGCCTAAAAAAGGTGAGACAGTTCTTCAGGGTTCCTGCTTCATGGAAGAGTTTGCAAGACATTCTGCAGGACACAGAAGAAAGTGGCTGACAAACTGCCAATATAGGTGAAACTGTCTTTGAAATTTCCTGCTTCATGGAAAAGTCTGTGGGATACGGTGGGCCTGTAGTCTGAAGATTGGATGCCCCAACGGTACTTTGGGTGACTGTCCAGGCAGTGAGATGTCTCTGTCAATTCTAGAGTTTTGGAAGTTGCTTATAGTGCACTTCCTGTTTACTTAGGTAATATGTTTTTCTGGAGTCTTTGAAACGTTTGAAAAATGCCTATCCATTGAAATACATCTCTGTACATCTAGAAGACCTAATTAACATGACTACAAGCTTGACTGTTATTGATGACTATTAACCTGTATTTCTTAATTATACATTACATTTTAAATGAGCTGCACAAACACAATACCAGAAATATATGTATAACAAAATTGACCTTAAATTTGTATCAATAAAGCAGGATCCATACCAATGCAAATCTCTATAGCACTAACTTCTTGATCTTCTCTTGGAATGTGTGTTTTTTCTCTTACCTTTACAGAGCAAGTTTGGGGGTTGTATTTGGAGCATGCTTGCAGTACTGGTGCCTGGCAGCAGGGGTAGGGAGTAGAGCAGTGGTTTGCATATTTTTCCTGTTTTATGTGGATCTTATGTATGCCAAATGACCTTTTAAAAGCTTTTTATGTTCTGTTAGTTTCCAGAGACACTGAATTCATAGTGTGACATCTGTCATAGGCATGAGCATTTCTGATGACACACTGAGCAAAAACAAGTCAAGTCAGGATGAAGGTGGCACTTCAAGGTTAGAAAAATTAAAGGCAGAGTATATTCAAATCAGAACGAGATAAATCAAAGAGAAGAACGTAGGCTTGTAAGATCAGATTGGCGGCAATAGATATCACTTCTCCCTGGCCCCATGATCTTGTTGGTTTTCTAACATGATAGAAAAAGTGACACGGTTAGCAAGCACTGACATGATCTAATTTCATCGTTGCAACATCTCTGTGATCTAATTGTTCTCATTACCATTATATAGATGAGAAAACTGATGCTCAAAGAAATTAGATAAATTGCCCAAGATCATACAGCTCGTATACAGCATTAATCTCCATCCCACTCGTATACAGCATTAATCTCCATCCGTATGGTACCAAAGCCTTTAAAATGAGAGTATGAAACTGCCGAACTATACACGCAGCTTTGGTTTTATTTTTATTTTTAGTTGTGTAGGTTTTGATTACTCAAAAAAAAAAAATCAAGTCATAAGTTTTATGTAAATAAAAAGAGAGAAGTTCCCGTCTTTCTCCTTATTATTTTCTGTGCCATCTCTAACTTCTTGCACGGTCCTGGCTATAGCTTCATGGACCCTGACCCAATCTTCAATGCCTTAGCCACTGTTGACTTGTTAGGAAAGTTGAGCATTTTTTTCTGGGAGAATAATATGCCCAGTATTTAATATTGACTCTGTTTAAATCAAATTCCTACTGTGTATAACTGTTCAATCTCTTTGTCATAGTATACTTTGTAAAGTTTAAGAAACAAAGTACCTCAAATATATACATCTAGCACTTAACTCCGTAGCAAGGGACACGGGAGGATGACCAGAAGGGCTTAAAGAGAATCGAACAGGTGGTTTATACATATGCAGTCAGTTAGCAATGCGAGAGACACCGAGAAGGGAGGGGTTCATGAAGCTCCATCCCTAGCTGACGAGCTATTAGCAGTTGTGGCTCTTGGAGGAAGGAGGATTGTTTTTTTCAGTGATGTGTCTACTGGTAAATTGTCCTTACTCTAGTAAATATAACTCAACACCCATGCTCATGAAAGCAACCCTAATTAAACCCAGTAGATCAGTAAAAAACAAGTCAAGAGGGGGCTTGTTAAGAAGAAGGGGGTACAGATTAAGATATATGCACATATGACATTATCACAGAGTGAATGAATGAATGTTTTTAATTTCAGAACAAGATTGTCAGTTTTGTTCAAACTGGTTGACTTTATGGCAATTAACTGCAACCTATAGGCTTATCCTTTTCTTGAACAAAAATTATTTTCACGGCTAAAATAAGGCATGCATCCAACTTTATGAAGTCTGGACTCTGATTAATAGTCAAATTTAGTGCAACTTTACTTCCCCTTAGAGGAATTATCTGAACAAATTTTCTGTAATAAAGGAACTAGTCTCTGACTCATCTGGCTAGGAGAGCCGCTGGCTAGCTTCAAGCAGTCTTTGAGATTTGGGTATGAGTGACCAGGGAACTAAAGCTTTAACTTCATTTAATTTTGATTGATTAATGTTTCATTTGAAGAGCATGTGGGACTAGAGACCACATTATTGTATAGTCAACTCCTGGACTGAACATCAAATGGCCTAACCATGTGAACTAGCTAGAACAGTTAGTATGACTTTGAAAGGGCTCAGGGTACTATGCGTCTTATTTCCAAGCTTGGGGACTGCCATAGTTCCTTTCGTCAACTTGACACAAACCTAAACACATCTGGGAAGAAGGGAGCCTCAGCTGAGGGATTGCCTCCCTAGGTCATGGCCTGTGGACATATCTGTGGGGGATTTACCTGACTGCCAATTGATGTAACAGGACCCAGCCCAGTGTGGGCCTAGCTTCCAGCAAACAGGCCTGGGTTGTATAAGGATGCTAGCTGAGCACCAGCTAAAACAAATAAACAAACAAACGAGCCAGAAAGCAGCAACCCTCCATGGTCTCTGCTTCAATTCCTATACCTTCAGGTCCCTTCCGGGGCTTTTGGATCATGGACTATAAGCTGCAAGCCAAACCAACCCTTGCCCCTCCCGACCCAAGTTGGTTACAGTCAGCTTTCACCACAGCCACAGAGGAACAAAGGTGGTCAGGGCTATTTTTTCCCATCAGTCTATTTTCTTTTCCTTCTCAATTTCCTTCACGTACTTCTTCTTTGCTGAAAAAAGCGGGAAGAGGCTAGTCTGTTTACAGACGGCTGCCAATGGTGGCCCCCTTCCAGCTTTCAGGTCACACTAATGCCTCTCTGGGGAGAGAGATGCAGTCCTGGGGCACTGCAGTTGGGGTGGACGCAGGCCCAGCTGGGGACAGAGAGAACGGACATGCTGTCCCCAGGAGGTGAGGAGTAAATGTCACGAGAAAGTCCCTGGAAATGGTTCTCATCGCGTCTCTCCATCGAGGACCTTGGGAGATGAAGTGTCCTGTAAGGCTGGACTTTAGTGTTATTCAGGTCCGAGATGGGCTTCTCCTGGGGGAATCTCAGAATAAGGAGGTCAATGGATTTAATTGTTTATCAGGCTCTTCATACAGAGAAAGACATTATCTAATAAGAAAGAGAGGGAGGGGGAAAAAGAAAAATCTATTTTCTTTGTGGTAAGCTCATGCAAAAGGGATTGTGGGTGGGACAGCATTATTTATGAAGCAGGGAGATTTCAAAACAAAAAGAGGTGGGGGGAGGGGCAGCGGAAAGAATGCCCCTTCTAGAGGACTTGGTGTACCTCGCTTAAAATGAACCAGGTAATTGTGTTTGTGGAACCTTCTCTCTGGTCTGCGTTCCCGGCTCTTGCAGGGTCTTTTGCCCTTACGGAATTCAGTGCTCTTTCCTGCTGGCTCCCCAGCTCCCCCACACTAGCGCCCAGAGCTGTCCAAGGCTGCTTTCGGTGGTTCTTCGGCATGGGATCCCAGCAGTTATGTTTGGCTTCCTTTGCCTTGAAGACTGTCTGAAAACAGACTGCTGTTTGCCGTGAATTTGGGGGGAGCCTGTCTCGGAATAGGATCTAAGGCCCAAGGATTCTGCGTTAGGAATCCATTTTCCAGGCCTGGTATCCTGCGAGGCTGATTTCTTCAATCTTCCTCTTTTGCATTGCTCCAAATAAACAGAGGCATTTACTGGAAGGTTAAGAAAACTTTGCCGGAAGTCACAAGAAGTCCCAGAGAAGGAAAGAAAGTCAAAGCAGGGATGCTGACTGCTTTCAGATAGCCTTGGAAATTTTCCCTTCAGTATTTCTAAGCCCTGTTCACTTTAAAAGGAAGACTTCTGAAGCTATGTGTCAACTATCCCATAAAACCAGGATGCTTATCATTCCCCCAACCTAGATAATGGACCTAAACAATGGTTTATTGCTTTACTGCCCCTTGTTCAGCAACACTGTTCCTGAGTTATAATAAATGCGGTTTGTTGAGTAATTACTGTGACTCAGCCGATGTGTAAGAGCTGTCAATGAAGGGTCTCTTTCAATACTCACCACGCACAGTTAGTGGTGTGTTCCCCTAAGAAAAGTTAAACGCTTCACCCGAGATTACTTATCTAGCAAGAATGAGACCTAAACCCACAGACTAAATGCTAGGTGTGCTCAATCCCATGGCCCAACTCAACAAGATCTTGAGTTCTAAGCCCAGCTTTGAGTGTTAAAAAACAAAGAAGTTGTTTGGCTTCATGAGTATCTATCTGTTCACTTATTTGTAAAATGAAGATGATGATATTCTCTTAAAATGCTAAGGAGTTAGGTGAGACTTGAGAGAATTTATGCATCCGTTAGTGGCATACTGTTAATAAGATTCTAATTAATTGACAAAGTGTGCTCAGATGGTAGACACAAAGCCTCACTATCTATAAAAGGAAGACATTGGTGTAAAACCTCCTGGCTTTGGACTTGATCCAGCATGGCTGTTACTGAATGACATTGAGTAGCTCACTTAAAGCTGGTCTGGCTAATGAAATAGCCAAGTCCTAGCTCCCTGGTTTTGCCCTGCATTTTGACACTCTAATTTATTTTTACAAAATATGTAAACATACAGGAGTCCAGATAAGAGACAGTTGCACTGTTTGTCTTATATGTGTTTAGGGTCTAGGTTAGAAATCTTGGCATGAATTTGAAGAACCAAATAATTTTTGCCTTATTTCAACTTTTGAGTGATTTTTCTGACTCTGCCTGTTCTACATTATTACTGCTATCCTAACGATTCAGATGATCTTCCTAATTTTGAATGAAGCTTCTCCTTACTTAGGATTCTTTTTTCTGACCCAGAGCAAAGAAAAGCAAAATGGACTTCATTGAGATCAGTTCTTGATCAGTCCTGTGTTTTCTCAGAAAAGCTAATGTCATGTGTCTCTAATCAGAGAAATGGCCTTCTAAAATTATCCATGACAGGATGACACAATTTTAGGGGACATGAACTTTAACATGTTGGAGAATTGTTCCTGGATATTTAACTTTTAATTTTTCAACTTTAGGGAAAAAAAATGCTTTCCTAGTTTAAACAAAGCCTTCTTTAAGGGAAACTGGAAGAAATAGCCAAGTCACTGGAAACCTACTTGGCAGCACTGCTGAATATTCATGAGATTGAATTTTTAAATCATTCTCAAGTCAAATTTCATGGACATGTCAGATTTCAGCAACCAAGAGGAAAAGAAGTTAAACATATCCACAGACATGATCACAGAATATGATCTATTTTCCATTTCTTCCCTAGTGGGACACTTCTGAAGACACTGTGAGAGAATCTGTGCCATTCCGTAACCTGAAATTAGCAAGATGGTACCATAGTGCAAGGCAAAATAATGATGCTGATGATTGATGGTGATGAAAAAGGAGAGGGGGAGGAGAAAAAGAAGAGGAGGAGGAGAAAGAAGGAGGAGGGGGGAAGGGAGGAGAGAGAGAGACAGAAAGACAGACAGAAAGAAGGAAAGAAAGAAAGAAAGAAAGAAAGAAAAAAGAAAGAAAGGAAGAAAGAAAGAAAGAAAGAAAGAGAAGAAAGAAAGAAAGAAAGAGAAGAAAGAAAGAAAGAAAGAAAGAAGGAAGGAAGAAAGGAAAGATGCCTAGCATTGGTTGGATAAGTGAGATATGGCAAAGTTACATTCTTTTCTTTCTCGAAAGATTTGACTCTTCTTTCCTCCAGGTATTTATTATTAATGCTCAGAAGACATTTTCAAATACCTGACCTCCGTGTCTAAGGCCAGCCAGGAATTGGGATTGAGGGAAAGGACAAACAAAAATCAAAAGAACCTAGGAACATTTAGCTTGGACTTCACATCAGGGAGCAGTTAAATAAAATACATGGCCAAAGAAATATTTACCTAGTAAATCCTACCTGTCAACATCACAAATTTGATATTAAAAACTTCAGACCTGTATTTAGGAAGCAATGATAGAGCCAAGGGAAGACAAACAAAAGCAGCCATCTGCTTGCATTTAAAAAGCCTTCTGTAGTAAATTCTCTAGGTCTTCTTAGAATGGGATTGATCATGCCTCTTTGGGGGAAGAAAGGCAGGAGAGAAAACTTACACCCTTTATGTTGACACATACCACGTGAAGAAGACAAAGCCTTCGAAATTTGATTAAGCTGACCCTTGATTTTCTCTTCTGAAGGAAAAAGACTATTTTGATTGCTCTTGCAGACTGTAAAAGCAAGGCCTACCTCTAATTATGTGTCTTACCAATGAAGCCTCAGAGGGCATGGGAAAGATCAATCTGATCATGATTAGGCTTCCTGTTTTAATTTGATTGATGCGGAGAAAGCTCTATCACTTGGAAGGCTTCAAACAGCCTTCAAACACAACCAGGCCATTTCCTTGGCCCCAGCAGGGCTCCTGAGACTTGGGCCTTAAGGTTTTCTTTTTGTTTTTTTTTTTTCTTCCTTCCTCCCTCTCTGGGTTCTGCATATGAATCAGAAAGCTCTGTACCATGGAGAAACAATATAAATAAATCATGTGATAAAATGACCTTTTTGAAATCACGTTTTGGCTGGGAGATGCTTTCTGCAGCTGTCTCTCTGTTCTGACTGTAGAAGCTAGTGAGAGTGGAGCTTTTACAAGCCCCGCGCGCTGAAGTCTGATATCTGTTGAATCCAATTCTGGGGAGGCTAAATTCAACACACTTTCCTTTTTCTCTCTCTCTCTCTCTCTCTCTCTCTCTCTCTCTCTCTCTCTCTCTCTCTCTCTCTCTCTCTCTCTCTTTTCGAAAACCCACACTGTCAGCGACCTGGCATATGTACAAATAATATCCTTATCTTCACCCTTCCGCGTTGCTTCTGGAGAGAAGAAAGTGGTTTCTGGGAGAAGGGGCCTGAGAAAAGGATCTGAAGACAGACTGTTTATGTATTTATTGTGTTTGTGTACTGGCTTGCATACGAAAGCCGGCTGAGCTGTCTTGGGAATTGTTGCCTTGAGTGGCATAAAGAAGGAAGAGACTTGAGAAGTGACATGGGAGTCCTCTTTGTCTGTTGTACTTTCACTAAAAATTGTGACAGGTCTCCACAGGCCAGGAGATGAGACACAGATACTGGGGGCAGGGAGCAAGATGAGTGGGGGGCCCATTTCTCCAGGTGTGGGAGCTTTGAGGCGGTATCTGGCAGATGCTCTATTTGTCAACATGGCCTAATCCACATGTCAAACAACATTTTCTCCCTGTTTCCAGGACAGGTCCTGTTTGTGTTCCTTTCCAGAAGGATTAGAATTCATAGATGCACGAGTTCCCATAAGGATGGAGAGGCCCTGACAGAGAAAAGCATGGCTGTCTGTACCGCTTTTCTATCTTCCATTTTGTTTCCGGTGTTTTTTAAATAAAATTTTGGACCAAGACATCTTATGTCATTGGAAGCAGAATAAGAAGTAGAAGTTAAGCATTCTCTCTCTCAAAGCAGTTCTGGAATTCCTACCCCTTGCTTTCCTTGTCACACTATGTTCTTTCGGAAGGGTGCAAGGAATAAGTTATGATTTAGGAGCAAGAAACATTTATTCTCGTCTAGTGGCCCATGTGTGACTCTGCCTGGAAGCTCCACCCTATTTTCCTGGTCCCCTCCTTTGGCTCACTCAGCTCTTTCACTTCTCAGAAATTGTCTACTTCTAATTCTCCTTCTCTTCTCTCTCCCTCTTTTTAAGACGGTCTCCATATCTAGTCTACTTACTTTTTAATTTAGAAATTGGTTTATGGTTTTCCTCAGAATCCTAGTGCAGATACAGTGCACTGAGGTGGACATGGAAGAGGGATGGAGCCCCCCTCCTCTATTCCTCTCTGGACTTCTTTTTGATCATTAATTGGAAATTGAGCTTGTTATGGGCCAGTTCCATCAGCAATTGTTGTAAATTCTACAGCATAAATAAAGAAGTAAACAAACAAACAGTAAAATAAATCAGAGTCTTAAAAACTGAGTTAGCTTCATCTCAGTGGTCAGACTTCCATCTGGACAAGAAATAAGTCCTTTTGTGTTTCTTGAGGTCAAGTCATAAAAAGTAGATACTTTATTGTTTTATTTACAGTTTGAAATTTGGTTATGTCTTGCATGGGGGGAAATGCAGATAAAAAAATCAATGTCAACCATTTAATAAATGTAATAAATAGATAAAATATTTCCTTTGCATTAAAGACCATTGAGATGCTAGCTAAACTCTAGTGTAGATTCTATAATGTTGCCACCAGTCAACCATTTTCAACCTACAAAATTCAGACTTTTGTGTGGTTCCACATAAAGGACTGAATTTATGTAAAATTTTGATTTGGGCTAAGTATCTCTATAGTTTCTAGGTCTTGGAGAACCCACAGGATTCCTCCCTCACTCCTCTCGTCAATCCTCAGGATTCCTAGGGGTTGGCTCTTTTCCTCTGACAATGTGATGCTACAGCTCACCAAAAGGCACCAATCACAAGTCAACAGCTTAGCTCGTATTGATCTAGTACAGGTCAGATATACATCAGGAGACTCAATGTCTCAACCCGGACTATGCAATTCTAGGAGCTGTACGTGACACGCATGATGAAGATGTGGTTGTGTAGATCAGAGATGGCATGTCATACTGTTTAGGATGAGATCAGCTTAAAACATCCATTTTCACCAACCCTTTAAAAGGAGAAAATGAGTACAGGGGCTGGAGCTCATTTGGAAGGATGCTAGCCTAGCATATACAAAATCCTGAGTTCAGTTCCCAGTACTGAATAAACTAGGTAGGTGACACATGCCTGAAATCCTATTATTCTGAAGGCAGGCAGGTAAGGAAGTTGTTCTCAGCTACATACTAAGTTAAAAACTAGCCTGAGTTATAGGAGAACCAGTCTCAAAAAGTAATGAAAATAAATAAAAGGTCAAAAAAGAAACTATAACATACTTGCAAGTGACTTACAGTTTCTATTGCTGTGAAGATGTGAAAGAACACCACAACCAAACGAAAACGTTTAATTAGGACACAGGTTCAGAGACTTAGTACATTATTAAGGCAGGAGACATGGTAGCATGCAGGCAGACATGTGCTAGAGCAGAGGGTTCTATGTTTGGATTGGCAGGCAGCAGGGAGAGGAAGAGAGAGAGAGAGAGAGAGAGAGAGAGAGAGAGA
>NW_004949099.1:7180954-7184556 GCF_000317375.1 Microtus ochrogaster | reverse complement strand
GAGAGAGAGAGAGAGAGAGAGAGAGAGAGAGAGAGAGAGAGAGAGAGAGAGAGAGAGGAATCCGGGCCTGGTTTGAGCATTTGAAACCTCAAAGCCCACCCCCAGTGACACATACTTCCTCTAAGAAGGCCATGCCTATTTCAGCAAGGTCACATGCCCTAATCCTTTCAAATAGTGCCACTCCCTATGAGGCTATAGAGGCCACTTTCATAAAATTAGATAGATAGATAGATAGATAGATAGATAGATAGATAGATAGATAGATAGATAGATAGATAATAAAAAAAAACACAGTAAGCATCAACACCAGACCCTCACATAGTACCTCAGGGTGCAAGTGTTTATACCTTTGTGTTTAGCTTTAACTGCTGCTGAATGTTCAAAACCAGAAAGGGACTTTCCCTGGGCTAATTACCTGTGGGAAAACCCCAGAAAATAGAGATTTGCATTAGACTGAGGTAAAACTCCAGCCCAGCATGTGTTGAGAAGATTTGATGTTTTGCAACTTCCATGTTTCCTCCCCAGCCCAGGCTGAGTGACAGCCCTTGCCCCTCCCTTGGTCCTACACTAAGTTTTATCAATTCATAAGAAAATGTGAAGCCACTCTTCCCTACTCACTTCACCCCAATGAGATTTTCATACTGTCCATCCATAACATATAACACTGTCCATCTGTTTATACGATGGACAGCTACACTTTGAACGTAAGATGAGTATGAGAATTTGCTATAAGGAATACATCTGATACATTTAGATTTCCACCACTTTTCCTTCCTACAAGGCTATTTACAATTTACTTAAGTCTCTGTTTGGTAGATATTATTTTGGCTTATTTACAGCACTAAGTGGTTTACTGAGCCAAAAATAAGTAAACACCATATATCAAATTATAATCATTTTAGTTTCTCACATATGAATTTGATGAAGTATGAGTTTGAAGAGAGATATAAATTTGTTTAAACAAATGTGATTTGCTTGAATAGAAGTAGCCATACTCAGTGGAGCTTCGTTTAGTAGCTTTTGACTACTGTATTTGTCCATTTATGCTGCACCAAGAAAAACATGATGCTGGTTATTTTATACAAAAAGAGACTGCTTTTGCTCACAATCTTGGGAGTTGACAATCCAAGATCAGATGGCCTCACATGTTCAACTTCTAAAGAGCCCACTGGGACACCATAATATGGTAGAGGGGCAGAAAAGGCCAGACATAGGGTCTCTTTGTAACAACTTTGTTGTTGAGAACTAACTCTTCAAGATTAGTGTTCATCCTTCCCAAGGGTGGAGCCCCCAGTAACCCAACTCACAGTGTGATTTTTCACTCATGTTTCCATTGCTCCAGCACTGACACACTGGGGACCAGGCCCCACCACATCTAAACTAAAGCAACTATCCAATAAGACGTCATGCCTTCTGATGCCAACAACTCAGCAGATAAATGCAGAGCTTAAGATGTTCATTATCTTTGGGATATTTTTAAAGACTTAGCTCCAAAGATACGGCATTGAAAGATTGCAAAGGAGTGTTCTTCAGTTCACAGTAACAGCTTCTCCCCAAGTACAGTAGCACCTTGACCCACATGTAAATGGATAATTAATGGCCTTGTCGGAATTCTGGAACAGAGCCAATGAACGGTTCCTCTATGCGGTTCTATTTTTGTCAAGCCCGTGTCATTATATCCTTTCCCTGTTAAAGTTTGATTAATCAATGAATCCAAAAGGTAACGACTTTCTCCTTTAAACCCATATTTTAATTAAGGGATTTCATTACTCTCCAATTGTCTTTCCCGTCAATACTAATTTAGTGAAACTTTTCCTTCGAGTCCATTTTTAACATCTTTCTTAGCGTGGGTCTATCGGTGTTGGGGTGGTTTAGTTGGTTCATATGGCACTGATCATTTTCAAAATGATCAATCAGAATTTTCTTTGATGAACACGAAATCTGGAAAAATAAATGATGCTTTTCTAGAAACTTTTGGTTAATTAGGTCATATTAGGGAATAAAACCTATGTACATAATAAGTATGAAGAATGACTCCTTAATGACTCGGCCGATGAACAGGAGGAGGCTCTCAGGCAGCAGCCGAGTGTCCCCTGCTGTGCACACACAGGAAGCAGGCCGAGTGGCAGAGAGCTAGTTCCAGATTTGCAGGCCAGATTTATACATATACACATGTACAAGTATATTTTCAGGAAGTTTCTCTAGCGCTGGGTTTCCATATGACTTTTTCACATGGAACCTTTGAAGAATTTCCAAGTCCCCAGGATCTGATGTCTAAACAATTAGTCAAACTTGTCATTGTCTCAAGCCTTGAGTTTCTTAAACATGGAAACCTAATGTCATAGATAAGGTGATGGGACAGCAGAACTCAAAGTCTCAAGGCTTCCTGTTGCCATATCATCTAAGCCAGAATTCTTTAGTGAGGGATGGGACTCATGATCCTAACCTTGAATGTGTTCTTGCTCTCCGGCAAATTACCTGCCCACAGTACTAAGGCACAAAATGCAGGGAAATACGTTTTGTTATTCCTCCCTCATCACCCCATGAGGAAATTAAAGCTCAAGGTGCTTAAAGCTACTTGCGCAATCCTTCTGTCGGATCACAAATCCTAGGCTGAGACCAGGCCATTCATTCTCAGCTAGGGCAGACTCTTTTTCCTTTCCCAGTGGTCATCAGGCATTGTCTGGAGATATTTCTGGTTGCTTCCACTTGAGAATAGTGCTACTGTGACCAGTGGCTGCTAGCTGTTCAGCATCCTCTAGAGCAGTGGTTCTCAACCTTCCTGACCCTTTAATACAGTTCCTCATGTGTGGTGACCCCCAAACATAAAATTATTTCATTGCTACTTCATCCTAACTACAATTTTGCTATTCTTATGAACTGTAATGCAAATATCTGACATATGGGATATCTGATATGCGACCCCTGTGAAAGGGTTATTCAACACCCCCTAAAGGATCATAGCCCACGGTTTGAGAACCAGTTTTCTAAAGTACAGGAATGTCACTGTGTGCATACAATGGGGCCATGGTATCACTGTTGAGCAAACTAGGTCCAGGGTCTCCAGTACTGTCCAACAAAACCCTTGCAATGATGGATATGTTCCACAAATCACTTGAAGTGCTGACTGACGTGGCTGGGATGAAGTGAATGGCAATTCCTGTCATTCATAAATGCTATGAGTAGGCCAGTGGTCATTCAGCCAGACACTTCGGGTCTTCCTTCTGTACTAGTCAGTCCTTCCTTGTTTGTGGCATGCCACGAGAGTAACACTTCCACAGAGATACGAGAATGGAACACAAGAAGTGTGTGTGGATTAGGCTAGTAGCTGCTGTTAGGATACAAACATGAAATCTATACAGTTTGGGTATATATGTATAAAAGCTTAGGAACAGAAAGGTTTTTTTGTTTTGATTTTGGACTTTTTTCAGATTTTGAACTACTTAACTATAATGAGATATTGTAGGTATGGAATCGGAGTATCAACTCCAAATTCATTTGTTTTTATACACACACACACACACAAACACACACATACATATTCTCTTTTTGTTTTGTTTTTGGTTTTTTTTTTTGTTTTTTGTTTTTTTTTTTGTTTTTTT
>NW_004949099.1:7174137-7180854 GCF_000317375.1 Microtus ochrogaster | reverse complement strand
ACCGGGCTGGCCTCGAACTCCCAGAGATCCGCCTGCCTCTGCCTCCCGAGTGCTGGGATTAAAGGCGTGCACCACCACCACCCGGCACACACATACATATTCTCCAGAGGTAACTTTGTACAGTATTTTAGTAATTTTGTGCATGAAACAAAGTTTGAATACTTTGAACCACAAGGGGTCAGGTATTAAATCTTCCACCTGTCTAATTGTGTTAGCATTCAAAATATTTCAGATTTTGATATTGTAGATGCTGAACCTACATGTGAATACTGCTAAGTGTTTGCATATGTTTATTATATGCACACACACCCCTGAAGCAATTTCCAAAAAAATGGTTTTAAATAATAACTGCATGTTTAGAGATCTCACAGAAGAGAAAATGATAAGGTCCTTGATCCTGCTTAGTACCCATGAGCCATCTCCTGCAGCTGCCATACATATCAGGACCCCAAATAGGAAAGACCCACTTCTCCTAGATCCAGGAACAACAAAACTGGCATAAATCGATGAGGATGGATATTAGTGTTAGCAAGGCCCCTAACTTCCACCACCTTAAACAGGTTTCCTTAAACAGCAGTACTGTTGCTATAACCACAGTGAGATCTAAAGAGTAAGATGTGTGTGCTCTTTGTGGAAACACATCGTTTGATGCCTTTCTTTTTAGTGTCCTGGAGACCAACTCTACTCCTGTAGCTTCAAAGTGTTTCTGGGAGAAAAGAAAAGTGACCCTTTAGGACATTGTGTGGGCCCAGGGGACTAGGCAAGCTCTCTAGTGATGGCCTTTGGAGGCTGATGCTAGGGGCCGGACTCAGAACTTTCTGCTGCCAGGGAATAAAGTTAGTCCTTACATCTCGAGGTGTCCATGTGTAGAAAGGGATCAACTGATGAAAAGCCTCGCAAACTCAATATTAGAAAAAGGTCAGTTAAATTCCCTTTGCATTTATGTTCTCATGATCTTTGAGTTGCGCACACTGGGGAGCAGTGTCTAAACTCAGAAGAAAAGAGTCCAGGCTTAAAGAATGAGTCAGGAGAAAGATACATGGTCCTTCCTTCCCATCTTTTTTTCTGGGTTTTGTATCCCTTGACAACTTTCCAGAAAAACTGATTCCAACCAGCATGCACTCTTTGCTCTCATCTGCCTTATTGTTTTTATCTTAGTAATTTTCTTCATAACCCTCAGGAATTATTACTATGTGTTTGTAGAGCCACTGCCTAGTGTCTCTATGTCTAACCATTGCCATAATGTGCCTGAAGGTGGAAACAGTTTCTATCCTTTTCATCAAGACATCATCTATAGAAGCTAGCACAGTACCTGATACACAGTCTGTGGTTATTGAACATTATTTGGATGAAGGAATAAATGTAAACCACATTGATTTGCCCCGAAACACAGCCAGTTCCTTTTTTTCTTACTCACATAAGCCATGAACCACTACCAAAAGATAAGTTTCTCATGTTCTACAAATGAATATTCACAACTTAATGTTTCTCTCTGGATTTGAGATAAGTTTGATTTAGAAGTAGTTTCCCAATGTATAATTGTCTCTAACTTCAAGATCACAGGAATAGAGCTTCCTAGGATGAGGCCCTTAAAGGGAAAATTATTCAAATAGTTATGTGAAACATGCAAAGGTCGGGTCCAAAGCCCACTTAGACATGAGTTCCAGGAGAGTGCAGGAGGTACCCAGCTCCACGATGTTCAACAAAGCCCCTATTTTAGAACCTTTGGGTATACAGCTGCTGAGACAGCCTTCTTGCAAGCATTTAGCATTTACTATGATTCTACTATGCATACTGGACCAGGGGTCAGGGTTAAGGCACAAAGAATATCAAGGTGTTTCAACTTCATTTAAGCTAGTAAATCTTACAAATCTGGTTTTGCTTCCCAGCTTGGTCACTTTCTGGTGGTATTGGACAAGTTACACATCTTTCTTGAACTTTTCATTTCTTGTCTGTTAACTGAGGTGACAACAGACTGTACACTGTACTGCTGCAATACGATTTGGGTGTTTTTGCTTAAGAATTTGCTACAGTGTCCAGCATATAGAAATTATTTTATAATGTCAATCAGATATGATAGTTTTAAAACTGGCTTACAAATTCTTTGGTGTTGTTCCATTGAAGGTGAAGGCAAGTCCCTTTTCCAGAATATGGATGAGTGTCTGGTGACTCATTAATGATAAAGTATGGAGACCCTGACATTTAGTTGCCTTCTAAGCAAGAAGTAGTAAGAAGATAATAGCCCCCATCTTGTTTTCTGGAATATTGACTGACCTTGGAAAGAGGTCAATAACCCACTTCCATGAGGCTACCATGCTGTGCAGGGCACCTGATACCCTAAGCTACTTGGCCAGTGAGCTTCTGGGATTCTCCTGACTCTGCCTTCCATCTTCCCATAGGAGTGTTGGGTTTCCAGGCAATCAATCACTGCAAGCTCGACTCTTAGGTAGGTTCTATGGATTCAAATCCAGGTCCTCGGGCTTGTACAACATGTATTTTACCCACTTAACCACTACCCCCGCCCTATTCTGAAGTTCTGAGAAATCCACTCATGTAGCTGGCCTGCGTCTATATCTTCTCATCCAGTTTTCAAGGGGTGAAGAATATCCCATCCATACAGTTTCCCCTTCATTCGGCAAATCAAAGTCTGTTTAAAACCAGCATCCAAATGCCATTTCAGCTACTTCCTTTGTCTCCTTAAAGAGTATTGATCCCTGTCAGGTCTGCTGATGGCCTGACCCTGTGTAGTACAAGTGGGTAGACAAACGACCTCTTTCTTCTTTCTTTCTTCTTCCTTCCTTCCTTCCTTCCTTCCTTCCTTTCTTCCTTCCTTCTTTCCTTCCTCCGTCCCTCCCTCCTTCCCTCCCTCTGTCCCTCCCTCCCTCTGTCCCTTCCTCCCTCCGTTCCTCCCTCTCTCCCTCCCTCCCTTCCTTCCTGTCTGTCTGTCTGTCTTTCTGTCTTTTCTTTTTTGTTTTGTTTTTTTTGAGTAACTATGTGAGGGTGTTAAAATGGGCTATTAAGGTACTTTCTCTGACACATTTTGCCCCCTCCCCTCTTCAGAGGAATCAACCAGGCTTATTCATAAGGAAATGAATGACTGGTCACAGAGTCACCCAGAAACTGACCCTCCTTGGCAGCTGCAGAATGCTTTTTCCTGTTTCATGTCTGTTCAGAAGCACCCTCGTGCATACATCCATATAGCACTGTTCCCGACCAGAGAAAACCTTTAATTATGAAAGAATTATGGAATCCTGTGGCCTTGGATCAGCAAAAACCTTAGAAAGAAGGAAAATGGAAACATCTCCCTAGGAGCACACCTGTGAGCCCCTCTGACTAGGGCGTTGTGAATGAACTGGCCTGTTATCTCTCTCCCGGTGTTGTGGCCACAGCTAAACACTGGCACCCACACAGGTGTTCACAGCTGCACACAGGATGTCAGCCAGCAATGGTGTCAGACATTTGTCCTCACGTGGTGCAGCTTCATTCGGTTCCTTTGAGAATGAACCCTAACACCGTGTTCTAGCAAGGATCTAACCAGCAAACCTGAAAGGCACGCATGGCCCTGATTTCCTGGAATGAGGTGATGCTCTCTGCAGGTCTCTCCTCTCAGTGCCCACCCCCACCCTCGGAACATAGTGAGTCCTCAGTAGCCCGCCCCCAACTACGAACACATTGAGCTGAGAGAGAATCTTGACAAAGTGTTTTTAATAGACCCTGAGCAGGAAGTGAACTGAGGTGGAACAAATGTCCTCATGATCTGAGGGAGAACCACAGCTGCCCTGAACTCCTCAGTTGTGTTAACCGACACCAGAATGTTCTTCACCAAACAGTTCAATGTCATATGACAACAAAAATATTTTTTAAACAATTATTTTTTTAAAAAAAAATTGAGCATTTACTACATGCCAAGCAAATGTACAGGGCCCCAAAGGGCTCCAAAATGTTTTTTATTCATTAGAGTGCAAGTTTCACATTTTGCTCCTGAATGCCTTTAACATGGCAGGCACATTTCTTATGTTCAATAAATGGTGAAGGAATGAAAAATAATACACACAGAAAATTGATCTGGGGAGCCACCCATGATAGATTGGCAGTAGCTCCCCAAGGACCAGGAAGTCACATCCAGGTGCAACAGAACTGTGATCCTGAGAGCCATGTCTCTTAAGGGCAGGAAAAGGTAAGATCCATGAGTGGGCTGTGCACCAGCCCTTTGTGTGCTAAACATACCGGATGCAGCTGTTCCTATGCCCTGCACCTGCCAGCTTAGGGGCTTGATTTTCTTTTTTAATGCTTTGCTCTCCGTTTCTGAAATGAGTGGCTATCAGGGTCTAATTCCTGTAAAACTCTCTACCTTCCCAGTCCCCAGGTCTTCTCAATCCACGCACTTCTTCTTTACACCCCAAAAGTTTTATGGTTTTTGTAAGTTTCACAGTATATCCTGCTAAGAAGAAGAACACTGAAACACACACATTTAGTCAGGTATGGCAGACCATGCCCACTATCCTAGCGTGTAGGAGATGATGGCAGGAGGATCAGGAGCTCAAGCCCAGCCTAAGCTACATGAGACCCTGTCTCAAAAACAGTGGGGATCAGATGGTGTACAGAGATGGCTTAAGAACCAAAGCATTTGCCAAGTAAGCATGGAGCAGAGTTCAGCTCTACATACAAATGCCAGGCTCTAACAGCAACACCCAGAATACAGAGAGACATGAGATCTGCAGAGGGAGATGGCTAGCTAGATCAGCCAAATTAGAGGGCTCCCGGTACTCAAGTAAGAGATCCTGCCTCAATACATCATGGAAGGAAACCAAAAAGACACCTGGCATCAAACTCTGGTCTCTTCCATGTCCACACAAGAAAACATAATCACATACACAATAAACCCACACACGTAAAATACAAATGTTTAAAACTCGTTCTCAATTAACAATTCTGTCCTCTTGCATTTAACTCTATTAAATTGAAAAGAACAAGCTTGGGCATTATGAGAAGGAACGGCAAGACAATGCTATTTTCTGAATGTTATCTAGAGTTTCTTATTTAAGGGTTCAACTAAACTCATCCCAAAATTCTTGGAGAGCAACTCCTGTGCCAGCAATTGGGGGCAGAAATATCCAACCGCAGCTTCTGGTTGCAGAAACCAATCTAACTGATCTTTGAACAATTAGGTCCAAGGGCTTGCCAAGCATAGCCAACTTTCCCCTTCATTCCTCTTTTGGGTTTTTAATAAGTGTGCATTAACTCATAAATCAGAGAAAAGAATTCATGTGAATTTAATAAAGAAATACATGTGAATATATAATCAGAAGGTCATGTTTCTAATGACATCTTTCTTTGATATTAGAAAAAAATGAACCAGATTCACAAGTGGATGCCTAGCTGTTCTTCCTTAAAATTAAGACCCAATGTGATGGAAAACTTGAACTTAGCCATTTTAAATAGTAAAGGGAAGTGAAGAATGGATTCCACATCCAAGTGGTATAGCACATTATTCCGGTGACGTTAACATGGCATAATATCTGATTTGATAAAATTTCTCATTCCCTATTTTTTCCTGGAAATATTTGTTAGAGAAGTAAATAAAGATATATCCATACTTAGAAACATATTTTACTGGTATAAAAAAGATTAATCTAGTGTGTGTGTGTGTGTGTGTGTGTGTGTGTGTGTGTGTGTGTGTGCGCGCACGCCTGAGTGTTTTCCATGTGCACCATGTATGTGCAAGAGCCTGTGGAGGTCAGGAGAGGGCATCAGATTGCATCTGGAACTGGATGTTGTAAGCTGCTTTAAGGGTGCTGGGAACTGAATACTGTTTCTCCGAAAGAGCAGCAAATGTTCTTAACTCCTGAGCCATCTCTCCAGCTCCTTGGGATTTCTGATTCTGAAGCAAAGATTTAAATTCGTGGACCATACTGATAGCCGAGAACATGAACAGTTGATACGGCCATCTTGATTCCTGAGCATGGGTATGCTTTGAAACCCTCACAATCAAATAAGTACATAGTAAAGTGAATACGTAACTAAGTCACTGAAAGCATGGCACTAACCACAGCAGTGGGGATTAGAGAACATACTGTAATTCCTTTAAGTTGCCTGTGTTAGCACTACAGTTTAAAGCTACAATTACATATGCTGCTGCTCATATAGTAGGAGACCCCCTTAGCCAAGCAGACAATGGAGTCTACAGCAATTGGCAGACAGGAAACACCTAGTTATGCACAAAGCCTCCATCTCAAGCCTACTTCATGCCTCTTGGAGACAAGTTTCTCACTTAGGGATTCAGTTCCATGCTACTGGTATCAGGATGGATTTGTGAGAGGTGTTTCGTAATCCCAAGAAAACAAAAGCCTATGACACGTGAATGACTTATTGATCCATCAGTGTAGATGAGGAAGAAATAATTTGAGTTCTAGCCCTATGAACAGAATTGGAAAGATACCAGAAGAGAAAGGCTGGGGTTGGGTGATGGCTGACTGCTTACTACACTAATAACTACCTTGCTAAGAGGAGGCTGGGGCATTGGTTTACATATTAGTTATTTCTTCTGACTGCTATGACAAAATGTCTGACAAAGAGAAACTAAGAGAGGAAGGGTTTATGTCATGATCTTCCAGGAGTCACAGTCCATTGTGGCTGAAAGGTGGCGCTCAACCCACTGGGTCACACTGCATCCACAGCGAGGCACTGGGTCACACTGCATCCACAATGGCCACACTG